>NW_017307990.1:152167-153066 GCF_000935625.1 Nanorana parkeri
TATATATATATATATAGTGGGCTATCACCTGCAGAGTGATGTTGGTCTTTATTTTCTTGAACAGATGGCATGCTTGGCTCAGCAGAATGTGGTGCCAATTTTTGTATCAGAACTCTGAAGAATATGCTAAGCATATGTATACATACCAGTCATCTGTGCCTGGGCATAGCTGCCATCCCAGCTGGTGGTGCCAAAACTGTCATATTTTGCATTGTTATCATTCATATATGTCAGTGAGCCTCTGCTGTCACACTGTCATCTGCCGTTGTCTACTTCCTTATAGCCAGCACACAAATTCCTCTGATTAATCGGATCCATTACATTTGTAAAAAATAACACTGATTTATTTTTTCTTTGTTAGTAGACCCCAGCTGGAGTTGGCTCACCACCAGGTATCCCAACCATCGTCCACTAATGTACCACCTACTTACATTAAGTTGGTAGACAGGTTAGCATAATGTTCTCACTTAATTTATTTAGTGATTTTCACTCATAAAGCCAATATCATGGGCTCTAAAATGTATGTCAAAACTTTTTTTATTTTTTGATAGACTGGGAAGGAGATAGAACATCGGTCAATTTTTAATGTTATCTCTGTCCCCATTGACCACAATAGAAAGACTGAAGGTGAGAGGAATCCCAATATTTTAGTGTTGTCACCAGAATAAAAGGTGAAGGTCAATTTTCCAAAAGGGACACCTTATTCTGCAACAACTGTCTAAAAAGGCCTCCAAATGTCTTTGGAACAGAAAGTGAAGACACTCTGAGACAGGAAGTGCGTTTTTGGGATAGGAAGTGAAGGGAAAGCTCCCAAATGGGAAACAGAGTGTAACAAATAACCTGCCAGGAGTTTTAATCCTTCCCTATATAATCTATACGAAACTAAAAAATTTTTGACT
>NW_017307990.1:153230-154522 GCF_000935625.1 Nanorana parkeri
TTTGTGAAAGTCCCCAACACTTTTGAATGGCCTTTTCCTGACAATCCTCTCCAGGCTGTGGTCATCTCTGCTGCTTGTGCACCTTTTTCTTCCACACTTTTCCCTTCCACATAACTTTCTATTAATGTGCTTTGATACAGCACTTTGGGAACATCCAACTTCTTTTGCAATTACCTTTTGAGGCTTTCCCTCCTTATGGAGGGTGTCAATGATGGTTTTCTGCACAACTGTCAGGTCAACAGTCTTTCCCATGATTGTGATTCCTACGGAACCAGACTCAGAGACCATTTAAAGGCTTAGGAACCCTTTGCAGGTGTTATGGCTTAATTAGCTGATTAGAGTGGGACACTTTGAGCCTAGAATATTGCACCTATTCATAATATTCTAATTTTCTGGGATTGTGGATTTGGGGTTTTCATGAGCTGTAAGCCATAATCATCACAATGATGACAAATCGTGGCTTGAACTATCTTGCTTTGCATGTAATGAGTCTATCTCATATATTAGTTTCACCTTGTAAGTTGCATTAGTCAAATAAATGAACTTTTGCACGATATTCTAATTATTAGAGTTTCACCTGTACATATATATATATACATACAGTATATATGTATATGCTAAATGTGAATTGGAGAAATCCAGTTAATATCCATCAATATGCCTTTTCATTGTTTTGGGGTAGTATGTGAGAGTGACACACTTATTCAAGAAGATTTAGCTGCAACAATATTTATGTTCAGCGTGAGTAGCTGGCAATTATCCTCCTCACGATAAGATTATCAATCTTTTTGTGAGGAGGAAAGCATTGATGTTTGCAATCATCTTTTATGTGGTTTTTAATATTTTATAAAATAAATAATTTTTTGTTATACCCTTGCAGTAGTTCTTGGTCATGTCACTAGGCACCTTAAAAACCCCATATACCCCAACTCCATTTTTCCAGGCCTAGTATTACATGCGGGCATTTTCAGAAAGCTATTTATAGCACCCTGACAATACCTCCCACAAGCAATGATCTGCCTGCATTGCATAGAGAAAGACAGACACCCGGTGATGACATCACAAGGTCTAAAAAAAAAGGCATTTAATAAAACATGCAAAGATTGTATTTAATAATTGCATTAACATATTGATGAAAGAGGGGGTGAGGAACCAGGGAAGGCAAAATATAAGCACCTTAAACCCCATATACCCCAACTCCATTTTTCTATATGAATTAATAGGGATGTGGTGTCAATCACTGAAGGGTCTCTCACAAATCTTTTTTCTTAATAATGAGCCTGAGTGTAAGG
>NW_017307990.1:154630-214375 GCF_000935625.1 Nanorana parkeri
GGGGGGGTATCTTTCAGCCAGGAAATTAGTCATGTAATTGCTGCAGACTCTAATGTATTCTGTGAAATGTTCACAATGTGCAGTGACACCAGTATAAGCAATTTCAGTACAGGAGAGCAGCCTGCACAACTGTGCAATACTACTGAAGGGAAGGCTGATTTGACATCTCACTCATCCTCACAAGGGGAACTTTATCTAATATGAAGATATCGGCATGATCATTAAACAGGACAGTCCATGAACATTAGGCAGTCCATGAACATATATATTAAACAAGAGACACAGCGCTATCTCTAATATTATAAAACTCTAAGTGCATATACTTAGTGACAATTATACAAAATGTTCACTCCAACTTATATATAGTCCATATAAAAATGTTCCCAAAAATGATATGGTCAAAAAAAAATGTGATGAAATCCTTGTGTTCACTTTTTTGTATTACATCAGTGAGTCAAATAATCATTGCATATAAAGTTCCACAATCACTCGTGACTTCTGTGCTTCAATTCCTCGTCAATTGATCAACACTGATCCACCTTCAGGTGCACAAACACTAGCACACTCACCAGATAATTCTGACCATCCAGGTGGTCTTTAAACGCTCTGCAAACTTCCCTGGCATCCGTTGTCTCCCTCTCCACCGAATCACCAACAGCTGAAAATGATGAGTCAGCCCGATGTCTCTCCCAAATCTCTCTTAAGGTGGCCATACACTGTACAACCATCGCAAGACCTTAGTCTTGCGATGGTTGTAAAGGGATTAAAAAAACGTACGATCTGCCTATCTTGGACAGGCAGATCGCACTCTCAATCATCGCAAGCACCCTGAGGGGCGGGCTTCCGATGACCGCAATGCTGAACGGGCAGTGTGCGCGTGCGCACACCGGCCCGTTCAGCATTTGTCTTCCGAGCACCGTTCTAACCAGCCGAGAATCGTACGATTCCCGGCTGGTTTTCGAACATGCTGGTTCGACAGAAGACGTGCGACCGTACAGTAGAAACGGTCGCACGTCTCCGTTCACACTGCTCGATTATCGTACGAAAAACCGATCGCATACGATTATCGTACGATAATCGTGCAGTGTATGGGCACCTTTATGCGCTCAAAATAGAAAACTAAGATCGCACACAGTGTAAAACTGCTAGATGATAGTTTATTCATAAAAATCAGAACACTTACATTTAAAAGAGGTTTTCAGCGCTGTAAAAACATAAAATCGGCTTGTATGAGCTCAGCTCTGTCTCCTCCACTCCATACACTAGCGTCAGCGTGTAGCTCCTCCCCAATATTGTAATAAAATGTGGGAGAAGTTTACATAGCTTCTCTCTATCTCTGCAGCTGTCAATAGGGTGTTATTGAGGATTTTAGGGTAGAGCACTATAGCACGGATAATCCTTTGTTTTGCTAGTCCATGAACATATCTCTGAATGAGTAATGGAGCCTATCAGGATTTTTACCTTTAACTAAGACATGTGGTATCTTCTAACTGGAAGGACATAGACTGGTAAAGACTGAAAAAAGAACTATGGGATAAGTGTTTTTCCCCATAGCTCTCTTTAGGGTCAAGGGAGGTGTCAGAGAACTGCTGCTTCTGCGCATGCGCCAAGCCGGGGTTCCCGTAATGGGCCTGTGCGCATGCGCGCGCCAAGGACTGTCCGCGGAAGAACGCTCTCCAAAAGGCTCACAAGAAGTGACACTCTCCAAAAGACTCACAGGAAGTGATGCTATCCAAAAGGCTCACAGGAAGTGATGCTATCCAAAAGGCTCACAGGAAGTGATGCTATCCAAAAGGCTCACAGGAAGTGATGCTATCCAAATCATTTCCTTCACTATTTAAACCCAGACTCCACACCTACTCATTGCTGGATTGTCTCTTCAACCACCCTGATGTCTCCTGATCCTTGTTTCCAGTACCATTGATTATTGACCAGTATTGACTTTGACCTTGTTTGCCTGCAGCCTGCCTTTGACCTCGGAACGTTTGACCATTCTTGTTTGCCTATACCCTTGGCCTTGGATTGCTTCACTGGGCGCCTTCTCCTTTTGTACTTGCTCTGCCTGCTCGGTGTGACCTCGGCCTGTTGACCTCGGATATCCAGACCCTGCCGCAAAACCAAGGACTGGCCTGCACGGTGGAACCGCCTCTGGCCCTCCTGCCACTCACTGTCTATCTCTGTCCCCAATACCAGAGTCCCTAGAACAGGAGCTGCAAGGGAAGCCTCCTCCTACATCCAGTCTCCGCACAGGTACGTGATAGGAGGACATATACTAATCTCCTCCCGTGACACAAAGCTCAGTATATAATGGGCTATTGCCCGCTATATCCTGAGAGCACCGCAGCCGGAACGAATCTCGACAATACTGTTGTGATCCACCCAGCTGCGTGAGTGACAGCTGGCTCTGCCTATCTAGAGGCAGAGCCTGCTGTGCCCGCCCCCTCCCCATTCGTTCCTCCACTCTGTGCTGGAGGATCAGAGAGGGGAGGGGGAATCCCTGCGGGGAGCGGTGTCTGATAGTCACCTCTCACTGCAGTGAGCAGATGGGCTGCATATTTCTGCTCACTTCCCGATAATAGAGCCGACCTGTGACAGCTTCTTCTTTGTCATAGGTCGACTCTAACTATGAGGATGAATGGAAATCACTCACCTCATAGTTCTCCTTTAAGATGTATCTAAACCCAAGATCATAGTAACATAGTAGGTGAGGTTGAATAAAGACAAGGGTTCATCTAGCTCAACCTGTGTGTGTATGTGTATGTTATTGTGTGTCTATATTTGTATGGTTCTAACACTGGCCATATTTTTGTATGTGAAGTGAGGTAAGAAACTCATCAAGAAGTTTCTTGAATTTATCTACGCTATCAGTGGATACCACTGCCTGTGGAAGGGATTTCCACAATTTCACAACTCTCACAGTAAAAAAGATTGAACCCCCTTTCCTCCAACCTCCTGTTGTGTCTCTGTGTTCTCAATACAGTTTTCAGATTAAACAATTTGTTCCTAATATTGTGGTCTCCATTAATGATTTTGAAGAATGCAATAAGGTCCCCTCTTAATCATTTATTTTCCAAGGTGAATGTTTAAATTTAGAAGGCGGTCTTTCTATCTCTTTAATTAATTTTGTAGCTCTTTGCTGAACTCTCTCCAGCTCGAGGACATCTTTTCTGAGTGGTGGCGACCAAAACTGCACGGCATACTGCAGATGAGGCTGAACCAATGATTTATAAAGTGGAAGTATTACTCTGTTATCCCTTGCTATAATCCCTCTTTTGATGCACGCCAGTATCCTGTTTGCCTTGCTGGCTGCTGCTTGGCATTGTTTACTATTGCCAAATCTGTTATCTATGAGCACCCCCTAATGTAGCACTCCCCAAGTAGTAGTTTGCACACACTCTCTGCTCTCATGTGCATAACCTTACCTTTTTCAACATTAAATTGCATTTGCCATCTTGTTGCCCACGCCACAATTTTATTAAGGTCCTGTTGATGTGCAGATATCTCCTGATCGGAATTTACTGCCCTACACAGTTTTGTACCGTCCACAAAAATCGAAATCGAACTATTTAGTCCAATCTCTATTTCGTGGATAAATAAGATGAACACAATCAGTCCCAGAACTGAACCCTGGGGCAGCCCACTCACAACCTTTGCCTAATTAGAAAATTATCTATTTATCACCTCCCTCTCGATCCGTTGATGCAGCCAGTTTTCCACCCGTGTACATACAATTTCATCCAAACTGATAGACCTTACATTATGAAGTAAACGTTTGTGGGTTACTGTGTTGAATGCTTTAGCAAAGTCCAGATACACCACATGTACAGGTATTCCTCTGTCTAGGTTAATGCTGACTTCCTCATAAAATGTTAATAGATCAAAAATCTATTATATTGCTGCTACAGCTTACTCACCCTTATATTGGTTTCTTTTTCTTCTTTTTTTTCTTTCTTTTCATCTGTTATCCTGCAAGTAATTTGTGAGCAATGCTAATGCATATGAGTGCAGCACAGGCAGAGAGCAGGATGTTATTAGCTCACATAGATTCTTTCAATATCAACAGGCTTTTTTTGCACTTAACAGACAGATGTAACAAAACACTTTCAATATTTAACAGAGAGAAAATAGGAGTTAAGTGCTAGGGTTTACATACATTTTAAAATTATTCTGTCTTGGGTGTATTCATTATTTCTCTAAATAGAGTTAAATAGTTGCGATTTAGAGGAAGGGAAAGGATTAGTTAATGCAAGCATCATAAAAACATCTATAATGCTCTGATCAAATATGAACCCCAGGCACATCCCTTGAGAGACAGATGCCACAGGCCAGGGGTTAAATGGCTATCACAAATATATAAATAGCCCTGGCAAGTCCCATTGGAGAAATGGTCCATTTTATTCACTCCTAAGGGGAACGTATAACATGATGAGATCATAATTAAGCATGTGCACCAGCAAAAAATTCGAACTAGTTTCGTTTTGAAACAAAAAAAAAAAATGTTTCGTTTCGTTTTGAAACAAAACAAAAAAAATTTGTTTAGTTTCGTTTTTCGGGTCCGAAATTAAATTAGTTTCGGACGAAATTCGTTTATGAAAAAAAAAAAACTTTAAATATTAGTTGACTTGTCCTGGAATTGAACCTGCAACATTGGCTATGGCAAGCCTGTCCTCTATCCACTACTCTAGCCTCTGTACTGTAAGCATAGAAGCATTTGATATATATGAATGCAATATGTAGCATTTGACAGCTGAGAATGTCAAATGGGTGGAGCGAGCCGTGACGTCATGGCTCGCTCTGCCCATCTGTTGACACAGACTGAATGTCATTTTTTTTTCTTCTGGTCTTCGTCGGGTGGTCGTCTGCGGCGGGATTTTTTTTATTTCGGTGGGTCGGCGGGGGTCCTGCATCCTGATCCTGACTCTGGATTACATCGATGGAGCCATTTTTTTTTTATTAAAGGAATAGTCAAAAATTGACTGTTTGTTTTTTTTTTCAATTAAAGGATTTTGTATGGTCCCCCTTTAAAATTCCTACCACTTTTTTTGTGTTATAAGGAGGGGGTCCCTCCTAACATTCCTACCAGACCGAAAGGGTCTGGTATGAATTGGGGGGAAACCTCACGCTTTTTTTTTTCCATCTTCTGCAGACTGTAAAAAAAATAAAAAATCATTTTGCTGCAACAGAATACGTCCAATAACGAATTTCGTTGCGTCAAAATGACATTGGGGGAACAAAAATTGCTTTTTTTTTACAGTCTGCAGCAGCTGAAAAAAAAAAAAGCCTGAGGTCCCCCCCCCCAATTCATATCAGACCCTTTAGGTCTGGTAGGAATGTTAGGAGAATGCCAATTCAAAAGCAAAGGAAAAACAAAAACTTTAAACTTGACTTGCCCTGGAATTGAACCTGGAACCTTAGCTATGGCAAGCCTGTCCTCTATTCACTACTCTATAGCCTCTGTACTTTAAGTATGGATGTGTGTCTTCCTAATGTCATTTTGCTGCAACGAAATTCGTCCAATAACGAATTTCGGGAAATTGGGAATTTCGGATTCGTTTGCATTCGTCTTAGTTGTAATTCGGAAATCGGGTGCATCCGACTCTCCGAATTTCCGAAAATTCGTCCAAGACGAATTTCGGAACGAACCGAATCGTCTAATCATAATGAAAAACGTATCCTGAAATATGAAGTTGTGCAATAAATATAAGCAGTAATTTCAGTTTAGGCTAACAAAATCCTTGTAAGTATCTAAAAGTAACAAGAGGAAAATGAAATTGTAAATTGTGCAGTCACAAATATTTAGTAGTCTCTAGGTGTTATTTGTAAATTATCTGTATGAATATAACCTGATTTACTGTATATGGATTAAATATTCAGTTAGTAGTAGACATGTGCATTTGGATCCAGATGAACCTGCAAATCAACGAAAATCAGTTTATTTCGGCGGTTCGACCGAATCCAAAATAACGAATTTAATGTATGCCCGAATATACTAAAACGATATTCGGGCATACATAAATTCATTTTCAGAACACGCCGGCGGCCAAATTGTTCTGCAGTTTTAGTGTGCAGTTTTGGATTCGCAGGTTCGTTGCCTCCAAATCCGAAACAACTTAAAAATGTGTTTCCTTTGACGAAAAGAATGAAAATGTTTTTCGTTTTCATTTGTTTCCTCGGAAACAGGTTTATTTGTTGTGCACATGTTTAGTTAGTAGCGTGCATTCACTGGTTATGGCCTTACCTAATGTTTTTCATATCAATATTAGGAGCTAAAATAGGGTGAATGTGAGTGATTATCAGCAAAGCACTCATTTAGACAGCTGTCTCCACTATTATTCCAATGACAATAATACTGTTATTGAGTTTTGTTTATTTTATTTTTTTAAACTTTTAATTTTAGACTTCCCATCACTTTCTGTCCTGGTACCAATGGTCACTATGACATATAGGGGTTGATTTACTAACCTTATAAACAGACCACGAACAAGTATACACCTCTGTAGTGTGTTCCCTCCCAGCATGATCTATTGGTGGAATCTAGACACCTTTGTAGTGTGTACACACCCAGCAAGGTGTGTTGTGCAAAGCCCTGCATGAATTGCAAGGTGATGTTGTGTAAATTAGCTCTACATTGTGTTGCTTGCGTTGATGAATGCAGGAATGTAAATGCATGAGCTAACCATTTTTGTCTAAACTGTGAAGCAGCATTATATATGTGCATGATTTTTCCATATATGGCATTAGTGGAAATATGCTTTTAGAGACTTTTTGGTTGATAAATACGTTTTGCTGTGTACAAATCACACGCACCTAGTGCGTGCGTGTGTTTAGGTTAGTAAATCACCCCCATAGAGAGGTGAATCTCCCAGGCAGAGACAAATACAACAGAAATGTTTATCAGAGGTTCTAACCCTTTCACCCACTATCTAACGCTATATAATTTGAAGAGATCCTACCACCACAATTTTAAAGTTTCAGCTAAAAACAAAAAAAGTGGGAGTGTCTAATTAATCTCTATTCTGACCCAGCTCCTCTGCTCCCTCTCCCACCTCCCCATATAACCTTATACACTTTTATATAGCTGTCATGGGGAGAGCTAAATACTATAGAGTGTCAGATGAGTGATAGCACTGAGTCTGCAGGGACTTCTGACCTCACATCCAAAATGGCGGCACCTAGCAGAAGTATCAGGGCTTTTGAATGTCTACACAAAAAAAGGCTTTTAAAGGCAAAATACCATGAATAAAATATGTTAAATTTAGACTTAATTCTATGTGAAGATTTTTGTTGAAATTGATGGTCTGTTGACAGGGTCTGTTTAAAGTTGGATCTAGGTCTAGTGCTGGTGGAGGTAATAGTCATATTAGTAGGTGATAGTTAGAGCTAGTGCTATAGATGTGGTATAGATTTTAATGTGTCTGGCCCACTTTGCCAATTAGAAAACTGAGTTTATAGTATTTAATCAATTGCCAGGAGTGATCCATGTTTTTCTGACCATTAGCAGCATGAGGTGTGACAGCTGACCAGCATACTGCATATAATATGGTAAAATACTATAATTACACAGTGTGGTATTATTTTTTTTATCTATCTATTTATATATGAATCTACGTTTTTGCAGTTCTCAGCAATTCCCATGCTGTAAATATATTTTACTTTATGAGGAAACCAGTGGCTATTTACATATCTTTGCCAGCACAATTTCAGAAATTGGGATTTATTCCTCATACAAGGATAGTGGTCAGAGACATACAAATAATTTCCTCATGCCCCATTGGCTAATTGTGTATTCAGTACTGATGTAATGTATAGCACAGAAAGAGTGTAATAATATGTTGATTCAATCTGCTCTTTTTTCAAGAAAAAAAATTAAATACTACTGAGAAAATAATAAATACTAATGCACTTTGCTAATTATTATCTAAAAGATAAAAACATTACAAATACCTAAATTCTAATTTCTTATTCTGGTCCTGATACATGGAATAATACATTATATGTGTTTCATATTCATTCTATCACACCATATCTACTTAAAGTATAAAGTCTAAAGTAAAAAATACAGTGACTACTCATGTCAATATACACTCTTTCTATTCAAAAGTTGCACAACTCAACAAAGTACATATGCAAAAACAGAAAAAAAACATTAATTGATTCATGCTTCCATGTTTGTTATCAATTTTTAGGTAATAGGTGCTGTAAACAATAGTTTTCTGTAACATTCCCAAGCAATATTATTCCTATAATCTAGATAAGTAGACATGTTGTAATAGAACTATAATATATAGTGGTCATTCAACACAGCATACTGTAGATAGCTACAGAGCAAGAGATTAGATAGATAGATAGAGACCTTTTTTATATTTGTATTCTCTGTTCTCCCTGTAGTAAACTTGAGGGCATTTAAAACATTTTTTTCCATATTTTGGAGTAAATGTTGATGTTATATTGTCTTGTTAAAATATGTGGATTACTACACTTTGTGAAACCCTCTAGATCTGCTTCAGGCAATAGTCACACTTAAGCTGAATTGCAGCTAGAGTGGGGGTGCAGTTTTTGTGTATCTGACCCACATGTCAAACAGAAAACTGAGTTTACAATAATAAATAGTTTGCCATAAGCTATTCATGGATTCATACTAGGCTAGCATGGCTTATGACATTTGTCTGGTATACTAAATACAATAGGTTATAATATTATAAAAGCACTTGTATAATATCCTATAATTTCAGTTGATCTGCAATCTGCTTATCTATTGGACATCTATCTACAGTATCTATCTACATATTTTGAGCTTTGTTTAGGTGAGTGTACATGCAATCAGTTCCTGTTCATTTGTAGTGAATTTGTAGATCTGTGGATTTTTTGGACATCCTTTCTGTCTTGGTATGTCTTCCTTAATGGGTAACTGTACTTTCATGGTTAAGTGCACCAAAATCACCCTCTGCATATTAAAAAAGTAACAATAATACAGATCTCAGATGAAAGCTGGAGTTATTTCGCCCTGTCCCAGACAAGGAAGTGTTTTGATCCTTAGCAGGGCTGGTCCCCTCTGTTTTCTGGAAATGGGAGATGTTTTTGTTTGGCCATTTAAAAAAATTCAGCAGATTGTAACATAATTAAGCCAAGGGGTCAGACCACAGTGATAAATCAGGCAGATCATTGGCTGGGGGAATTTTGAATGATTCACTCATCTCTTTCCAAGAGGATTGTGCTTTTTTTTCTAAAATTTCTACTAGTGTGGACAAGAACAGGAGGAAGCTCAAGGCCAGGGAGCAAAGTGAGAATCCTTTCACTTGACATCCTTATAGAGTATGATCTATATACAGGAAAAAAATATAGATTTACATTTTTTTTCCCAAGAATACAAAATGTCATCTGTGCATTGAAAGACAACAAAATAACTTTGCTGTGAAAGTCCACACAGAATTCTCCATTTTTAAATCAGCACAGTGTCTGAATTGTCATAAAGTGGAAAGCATTTGCTTGTGTTTTAAACATGCACTACTAAGTATAAAGGTCAAAGACAAATTCACTCATAATTATTTTCTATTAGGTCAAATTTTATCTTCTCTGTAACATTTTGGACTACAAAGAAAAAGTAAATGGAATATCCATTGTCGCTATCACATGTCTCCTCATTAAAATACAGGTGATTAGTTTTACAAAAAGCTTTGTTCTCTTTTATTCATATTTTTTCTCAACAATGATTGGAAATAGCACAAAAGCCTGCCGCTGAATCTTCTCAGTTACAAGCAGCATTAATCTGTCTTAATCAAAGCAAAAAAGTTAACTTCCTCTTTTGAAAATTGTTTAATTTGTATAACTTTGTAATTGAAGCATTTCTAAATTTGATGTTAATAATTAGCATGATGGCTCTTTTGAAAGTGAGCAGCGTCAGGCTAGCCTGAGCATGACAAACTCAGACAATTTATTCTTCTTAGTACAGTTAAGTTGATGTAATGATATAGTGGCTGTAATTGTTCCATAGAAAAGTGCAACTTCAGGCTATAAATAAAAATATATCATAGTATGTGACACAATACTGAATAGATATGCTGGCAAAATTATTATTATTAGTAGTATTTTACTCTACATAAGTGCCTTTGTTCTTAGTTTATTTGTAAAATAAAGTGTATGTAAATCCTAGCAATAAACTTCTCTTATTTGTTCCCTTTTGGTATGCTAAATATACCAGTGAAAGTGTTTTCCAAGTTGAATAAGTGCAAAAAATCTATTGATCTTGCCAGAAATCTAGTTCTTTTATTTATACTCTGCAGTATTATTTCTAGCAATGTTATCAGCCCTGCTGGGTTCACTTCCATGAACTACAGAACAGTTCATCCCTATGATGGAGAGTGTGGGAGGGGGTTTTAAGTTATAACACACATAGCTATCCTAGGGGTACAATGCTTTTCCTTCAATGAATGCAGAGACCATATCTAAGGATTGGTGAGCTGCAATATATATGGATAGATGGGGAGTTGTTTTCTTTACTAAAACTTTATTCCAGTATGTTAGCATGATGTTATTCTATAATACATAGAGATTTTCTTTTATGATCAATACTCTAGCAAAGCATCTTGCCTCTATCCTTACTAGGGATGAGAAAATTGACCTGGATTTGATTTACGTGCTGTTCGGTAAACTATTTGTAAATGATAAATACTGTAAATGTTAATCCAAGTCCTATTGAAATCAATGGGTGCGTGTAAATCTTGAAAATCAGTTCTGGTTATTTTCAAGGTTACTATGCCAGGGATTGCCAAAAAGGGCATATACCAATGCAATGAAACATATATTCCTTTTTTGTGACTTTGATAACAACATAGGAAAATACCATTCCTTTCTAAAACACGCTTGGGAAATTCCTTTACACTGTGTGCAGTGTTACAGAACAGTACAATTCTCATGGAAAACATCAGCAACACCATATTCTGGCATCATATATTCAGCACGTGTAATAAATTGCTTTACATTTAGATTATTGCTTGGCTTTAATACTGCATCAGCGCAATCTATTTTTTTCCACTTAAAAAATTAACTTCAATGAAAAAAATGCTTATTTTAGGTAGTTTTAGCTGCAACTCCAATTTTTTTTACCAAGCTGTAATATGTCAGAATTGACCTGTGAAGGTGGAAGCCCAAACACATCTAAAAGCTAAGGGAAAGTTTACTCTTCCAAAAAGCAAAAAAGCAAAAGCCCTCAACTTTGTAGAAATTGGCCAGTGGCAAAACAATTTTATAGTATATCTCCATAGTCAGCTTTGAAAAAGTTGGAGTAGCTCGCATTTTAAAAAGAACATATGGCGTGCAGATTTATAGCCCGAAAATCCATATTTAAGTGGATATATGTCACAGAAAGTAATATTGTACAAAATCTATAGCTAGCATTGCAGAAGTTGGAGGAGCCACATTTTAAAAATGACACACCACATACAGCTTTTTAGGCCAAATATCCACAATAGCGTGTATATTTCACTAAACACAGGAAGAATTATTGTACAGACTCCATAAACATTATCTAAACAAACAGTTGTAGTCATATTTGCAAAAATCCCACACCTCATTCAGCTTTTAAGGCCAGAGAAAAACACAATAAAGTGTACATTTTTCACTATAAAAATGAAGGACTATTCTACAGACTCCATAGACAGTATTTATACAATCTGTTGTGGGCCACATTTTCAAAATCACACAGCTCATGCAGTGTTTAAGGCCAAAAAAGTGTATATTTTTCACTGTAAAAAAGAAACAATATCGTACATACTCCATAGACAGTATTTAAACAACCTTTTGTAGGCCGCATTTGCAAAAATTACACACATCATACACCTTTTGAGGCTAAAGAAACACAATAAAATATATATTTTAACTAAAAAAAACAAGGAATATTGTCCATACTCCTCCATAAACCATATTTAAACAATCTGTTGTAGATGACATGTGCAAAATTTCACAACTCATGCAGCTTTTCAAGCCAAAAAACAATACAAAATAGTGTACATGTTTCACTGTGGAAATTAAGGAATATTGTACCCACTCCATAACCTGTATTTAACCAATCTGTTGTAGACTGCATGCAGCTTTAAAGGCCAAAAACACAATCAATTTTATATTTTTCACTGCAAAAATAAGGGAATATTGAACAGACTTCATAACCACCATTTAAGCAATCTGTTGTATGCCGCAGTTGCTAAATAACACACCGCATGCAGCTTTTCAGGTCAAAAATCCACAATACAGTAAATTATTTTTTGTTTTACAGACTCCAAAAACTGTATTTAAATAATCTTTTATATGCAGCATTTACAAAACAACACATCTCATGCAGCCAAAGGCAAGCTGAAATGAAGTGAGCCGAATACTGTTTGGCTATTCATTTCAGCCCTGGGCGGCTGATTTCGGCCATACATCAGTTGGCTTCGGCTCCCTTCGGTTGAGCCGAACATGCTCGGCTGAACCGAAGTGCAAAACGCATTTGCCTCAGCTGATCCAATATCAACATAAGGGCTGAACGACAGTGAGCGAATAGCCGAATGCCTCTGAGCACCATACGGCTCAGTTATTCTGCTCGCTACCTCCGAGATAGCGAGCAGAATAAAAAGATTTAAACAAAAGCAAAAAAGATAGAAAGAGGCTCCAAGTTAAAATGTAAATGTTCCCCCCAAAAGTTATAACAGGCCCTTTAGGTTTTGTATGAATTTTAAGGAGGAATCCCCCCCCAAAAATGGGGAAAACACGTGGGGCCCCCAAAACTCCCAACCACAGCAAGCACAGGCCTGGCAGGGCAGGAAAAATGGGGGGGATGAGCAAGCAGCACCGCATTCCTGCACCATACCAGTCCACATGTCCTCGGCATTGGGAGGGTGCTTTTCCAGGGTCCCCTCAGGAAATACGCCTTGTCCCTGTGCCGATGGGGACAAGGGCCTCTTCCCCACAAGCCCTGACCCGTAGGTTGTGGGGGTCTGTGGGCAGGGGGGCTTATTTGCAATGGTGTACCCCTTTTAATTAAGGGATACCCAGATGCTCTCCCTGTGTGATTGTGTAAGGGGTACTTGTACTCCTACTCATTCACTAAAAGGTTAAAGTAAAAACTAAATAAACAGCCCACACTTTAAGAACAACATGTGGCCCTCTAAAATCCATAGCAGACCTTTATCCTAGGTAGGAATGTGGTATGGCATGTAAAGGGGGACCGCATGCAAAAATAAAAAACATCACATATGGGCCTCCACTGAAATTAGGAGCCCCCTTCACGTCAGGAGGACTAAAATCAGAGTCCCTCCTTCAAATCAGGAGCCCCTTTCTATATCAGAGTCCCCCTTTACATCAGAGCCCCCCTTTTCACACCAGAGTTTCCCCTTCCCATCAGAAGCCCCCTTCACATCCAAGGCCTAACTGAACCATAGAAAGGCATGACACTCTGAAAAAAATGCTCCCTGTGGAAGCGCAAAAGGCACCCCAGGGTGCTGAAGCACCCTGGTTGAGAGAGGCTGTTCTACAACTACCATGATTTCAGACTGGTGTACTAAATTCTTTTCATGGTACTGGATTCACAAAAAGGCATGTTAAATTGGTCTTCTAGTATGCATATCAAATAGTAAATCCCCCTCCTGCCTGGAGTTTCACTTGAAATCAGAATGTGTGAAATATAGTAGAGAACTGAAAAGGTTGCAAGTCTTTTAAAGTATCCAAACACATGTAAAATGGTAGGATTGCTATCTAGTGACCTCTGTGTTACAATATGTCAAACAATTCTGAAGTCATACCTGATAAATTATCTTTCTGAACTCAAAACTCAGTCAACAACTAAGCTTAGAAACAGATGAGAGCAATGTAATAAAGTATTTTGTGTTATAACGTAAATAGGAATAACACAAACATACTTAAGGGAGAAGCTGATGGGACATAAAATCCAAATGGGTTTAGCCATTGCAAAAAAAATTGGCAACTCTTTTGTCAAGTGGCAGATCTGCATTTATCTTAAAGACTGTCTGAAATCTAGAACACAAAAAATGGTGGCGAAGGGCAAAGGACCAGTATTGCCTGTGGTCTACCTGCAGCTGATCTTTTCCCCATTACAGACTTACCATGCTTGTTCTGTATTATCTCTGTGTGGAGATGGCCATCTTGGCAGAGGCAGAATTTTGCTAACTCATGTCAGCGTCTTCAGCAAGGTGAACAGTAAGCATCACTGGAGTGAAAGCACCAAATCATTCAGTGACAGCAGTGTCTTAGGTCTCACATTGCAGATATACTGTACAGCTATAAGGCTGTAGGCACAGGAGTGCATAGGTAACCCTACATACCAGGAAGTGCAATGCTATTTTGTAGGGTTGATTTAAGACAAAAGTACCCTTTCAATGTACTGCTTAGGAACAATTAACACTTCTAGATATTTCATATAACATAGCAAATCTTCACTTGTTGGGTTCATGTTTATTTGAACTGTGTTGTATGTACTGCATAATATTGTTGATTTCTTATTAATAAGGTTTCTACTGTAAGAGTCTACCCCTACTCCCCACATAGGAAGCTATTTTCTCTGAAACCTTAAAAGTATTAAAAAAAAACATTGGCTTGTCTGCAAGTTTGCATGATCAATGCTCTCTCTCGCTCTCTGTAACAGTTGCATATGTTAAAATGGCATATATTAATAGATGATATCAGTTTAGTAACAGAATTAGATAATACAGGTTAGTTAACTAATTATCTATTTACAATCAAATGCCAATTATGTGTTAACAACCTGTTTGGAAGCACTTCTACTACATTTGTGTATTTATTTGATTTATTCTTTATGCTGTATATATTCATTATTGTTTTCCTGTGCATGCTGTTCATGAATAGCTGTTTTGAAACAGATGCATTATCTGTATAAAAATAACAATAGCTCCGTTCATCTTTGTTCAGATTCAACAAGAGATTGCCTTCCTTTATTTAGCATATTACTATGTTTGTGTCTGTCTTAAAATACGTATGATCATGAAGAAAATGTAAGTACTAGAACAGCAGGCAGTCCCACCTCGTTATTGTATTTTAGAAACCCAACCTGAGGTCATAGCTCCATCTACACGCTACATGAAACTGCACAGCATGCTTCCTCAGAATTCTATAGTGCAGCTGTTTAAAGGTTCAGTATAGGGGATGTATACAAAAGACAAATCAGAGATTAACTAACTTGCAGCTCTTTAACCCCTACACCCGGTTGGCAATGTGAACATCAATAAAATATTTAAAATGTCTTTTGGCATGTTCAGCAGGTATCTTTTGACAGTAAACAACACTGTTGTTTGAAAACATATGCCATTTCTCTATTCTTTTTAAGATGTTAAAAAGGACTTCTACTTATGTCAAGAGTAAGTCAGTATTTTCTGATTGATTCATGGCTGCCGTTTTAGAACACTGTGGTAGAGATTTAAAGCAAACCTGTGGAGGAATATGTAACTGACCTAAATGATGATACTGGACCAATCAACTCTGTCACCAGGAAGTTCACAGTCCTCTGTAAGCTATGATTCCAGTGAGTTGTAGCTGATGTAGTGTTCTTTTCACTACTGGTGTCTGAACAAAGCAGTGGTGGAGTTAGAAAATGGTAATTATATGTGTCTGTG
Organism: Nanorana parkeri; assembly: GCF_000935625.1. Taxonomy (NCBI): domain Eukaryota; kingdom Metazoa; phylum Chordata; class Amphibia; order Anura; family Dicroglossidae; genus Nanorana; species Nanorana parkeri. The sequence goes on from NW_017307990.1 coordinate 170,248, forward strand.
GAGGTCTGCATTAAAGTGAACCTGTTACTTTGCCCAGCATTCACTTTACGTTGCTTCTAAACTAGGTTCAGAATTTGTTTGATTCTACAAAACAAGATTTAACAGAAGTTAAAGTACATCTGTCACAAGAGAAGTTTGTGTGCTGCCATTTCTGGCTTCCTCCTGGAAATGCTAGTTTACTGGCTGCATCTGGCTTGACCTTATAGCGGGCCTTTAGCCCCTTTGACTAAAAATCACATCAGCATACAGCTCTACATGCTGATATGAAATCATCTTACATTCATTAGTAAAACAAACATATTTTTATTTTATTCACAGTTTCTTTTTGTCCTACTCTCTGGTTCACTTGGCACAAATGATGCAATTGTGCCCAAGCATTATATCCCGGGAAGGTTACATTACCAGTGCATTGCTGGGAAATCTCATCTGTAATCTCACGAGATCTCAGGGAAAGGCAATTTCCTCTCCTGAGATTATGTGCATGGTCACATGTCTTGGTCACATGTGCCAGAGTTCCAGGAAGTAAAGGGAGATAGATTAATCTGGCCTTGGTAAAAATGGCCATTGTGAGAAGAATGGGGAGGAAAAGAAAAACAAGGTATGCAAAGAATGAAAAGCCTGCAATTATCTATAAGTATGAGTTTTTAGATTGCCAACACTAAACATTCGAGCAGTGCACTTGGAGTAAAGGTTGGTAAGACCTACAATGTCCAAGACTGCAAAAAATTAATCCCAAGCCACTATGTTTATAGACAAGAGAAGACTCTTGACCTTCCAAGACTGCATGTAGTTGATGATATTTCGGTGTGTATAGTTTGTCTCTGGTCTCCCTGACTGGGGTGAAACCTGTTTGGATAAGGTTTATTACATTTGGGGTGTAGTGGAGTAGACAATTAGCAATGATTTTTACAAAGATCTTGGTGTTGATATTCTGTATGGATATGGGGTGATAAATGGAGCATTGACTTTTGTCTTTTTCTGCCACAGGAGGGGGGAGGAAAAGGTGAGCCATGAATAATAGTGTTGAATGCTTTTAGGAAATGGGGTATTTTAAGTAATTTTTTTTGTTTTACACTTTTTTATTATTTGAAAAAAGGGTTTTTGGTTCTATTGCTTTATTGATGTTTGAGGTTTATTTTATATTATTTTGATAAGGCCTTTTTTTTGGGGGGGGGGGGGGGGGGGTCAGCAGCATGTATTTGTTGGCAACACATATAAAGCTGCCTTTTGTTAGCTGCAGATCACACCACACTATTGAGGTCCAGTTTTCTGCACATTAGCACCACTGTTGGCCTGCCACATTTACTATGTCCTGCCAACTCTGCTGGCCTTCCCTCCATTACCATCTCTTGCAATTGCAGCTGTCCTGACACCATTTCCATCTCTTGCCACTACTACTGGCCTGCTGTCCGTTACAATTTCCTGCCTCCATTGCTGGCTTGCCATCATGACCATCTCTTGCTACCACTGCTGGTCTGCTAACCATTATCATCTCCTGCCACTGATTGAATGCTGAGTGTACAATATTTCAGCCTTATGTCTTGGAGATAATCCAAGGCAGTTTTTTTTTCTGTATAACAAATCCACTCACTCCTCAAATGTGGCCTAATATAAAGGCTTACATGTGTTTGGATAATATATCTGCCTTGTGTCTCTGAGGTAATTCAATGCAGTTTTTGTTTTTGGATAAAAAAGCACCTTGTCTCTTACTCCACAAATGTGGTTTACTATTAAGGCATACATGTTTCTGTGAAATATTTATGCTTTGTGTGTGTGTGACATAATCCGATGTAATTTTTATTTCTGGAAAAAAAAATATGCCTTATTTCCTGTTCTTCAAACGTGGCCTACCAAAAAAGACTTACATGATGTGAAGTATGTCTCTGTAATATTTCTGCTTTATGTCTCTAACGTAATCCACTGTCATTTTTTTTTCTCGTAAAAAAATGACTGGTCTGTCCCCCTTTTCTTGACACTTCTTCTCGGGCTTGAAAAAGAGGCATATAGCCTCGAAACGCATAGCCGACTTTCCAGACCGACATCCCCATCACCAAGGGAGACTGACTCCCGGTCCTCCAGTCCAGATCTCCAATGATCATATACACCCATTGGTTGCCGACAGACCTCCACTTCTGTGGAGCGGTATCTTCATTGTTCCTACGGGTCCCAGCCTGGCCAGCTGAGTACCCACGGCTCCTGACTGCAATAACATCCCCAGTGCACAACTTGTTCGTACACATGGCTGTATGGCGCCACCTCCAGCCAACGGTAACACTCATATGTTCCAGCTACAGGAGCTTCTCGTGACCTAAGCTGTCAGTACCATCCATTCGTCCATCCAACTGGGAGTCTTTTGATTCCTAATATTTGCAGATACTTTCATCATGTATAACACCACAATTCATTCATGAATATACACAATAAGGATCATAAATCTTTGGGCTGTAGCACTCCTTTTTTGTCTTTCCCCTCTTCTAATGCAGACTACTCGAAAGGTTTACATGATGTACAAAACATCTCTATAATATTTCTGCTTTGTATCTCAGATACTCCAAGTAATCTTTTTTTCTGAATCAAACATGCCTCACCTCTCCCTCTTCAAATGTGGCCTACAAAAAAAGACTTACCTGATCTCTTTGTGTTTTTTTTTAAACCTGCCTTTTCTGTCCCTCTACCCTGCTGCTTAACAAAGCTGCTTACATATTCTCCAGCCATTGTGATATATGTCTACCTATTGTCTCTGGAAAATGGCTCTGTAATTTGTATTTCTTCAGAACACCTCCTTGTTTCTTTAATGTACTTTTGAAGTTTTTTTCTGCAGTCTGTGTAGACATTTTATTGAACTTGCAGTGTGAAAACAGTAGACACAATAAAGGATTGAAGGGCATACAGGGCCTACTTTAAGGTACTATAAGAATTCAGTGGTTCTCTTCAGGTTAAAGTATATGTTAGATCAGTGGGATGTGATCAGTAAATTGGGCTCCAGTCACTTTAAGTACTTTTTAAAAGCTTTATACTGACATCCATTGTCAAAAATAGACTCCAAATTCACCATTCCATTCCACTTTCCACAGTGCAGGAATATTTTAGTTGACCAGAGGATGACACTGTGTAATAGAACCTCAACTGGATAGAGGATATACTTAAGCTCTTCCATGGGAGAGACACCAGACCTGCTCCTGAAGTCTATACCATCTTGGTCTTCCTGGCACCTCCAGCAGTCAAATGGTTCCTCTGTTTCTCCTTCCCAGATAGTTACAGACCCCTCCTGGGTCCACATCAGGCTTAAGACCTAGTCAGCTTCTCGAACTGTGTATATCCTACCCCCAGGCTAGGCCCAGGGGCAAACTGCCCTGAGCACATGGCAATTCCTGAGTATTTATGCACTTGCCCAGCATGCATTACTGACCATGAAACTCCTAGTGATTGGCTGAAGAGACATAAACATCCCCAGTGTTCTCCCATTGGTCATCATACTCTGTGGCAGAATCACACGCCACTACAGGTAGGTGCAGACAATAGCAGAACCCCTAGGAATGACCAAATGATCACAGATTACAAATTAGCGAGACTGATTACAGTTCTAGCAACACTAAATTTAAAGAGCCACTCCTCTTACGGTGAAGGGACTATGGTTTACAGTGCTATAGCAAACTAAATGTTATTCAGTTGGCTGTTACGTGTACTTTGGCAGTGTCAACTATATACAGTATAGTGGAGTGATTTCTGATAGAATGGATTTGCATTTATTGTTAAAGAAAACAAGAGCACAGAAGCATACTTGCATAGTGCAGCAGTTAAAAAAAAGTTTAATGTGAAATGGTGAATAAAATTAATGCACTCACAAAAGTATTTGTTGTGCAGAAGCCAAAATGCAACTAGAGGGATGGCGGTGGGGGAACTGCCCAGGTATCCTCAGGATGGAGCCTCTGTATCAGAAGCTGAGAGTTCTGTGTCCAGAGAGCAAGCCTGTATGAAGACACAGGTAGCATGCAGCTGTCATATCCTATCTTCTTCTCCCTTGTATCCCAGTTAGTTCCGTTTCCTCTAGTGCCTCTTCCACACACGGCTCCATCACGAGGATACTTGGGCAATTCCCCCACTACCATCCCTCTAGTTGCATTGTGTCTCCTACACAGCAAATTCTTTGTTAGAAGAACTGGGGATATAAATTCTAGAAAAACTTCATCTTCAAACTATGTAATAGTGGCAAGGAAAATTAATTAATTTTTTTCCAGTTTTAGAAAATCATAGATTAGTGCAATTTTAACTAGAAAGCTGATTTTTTAATATAAAATATTAGAAAAAATATTCTGTAGCAAATTAAGTTAATTAAACCAAGTGTAGTTATGAGTATATATACAAAAGTTACTCAGTTTACTCAACATGTAAGCATCATTCTTTAGCAGACTTGAAGCATAGGAACGTGTGAAAAGTAGATTTTTTTGTAAAACGTTTACTGTAGCATAGTTGCTACAAATGAACAAGTGGAATTCTTTATGGCAAATATGGAACAGAATATAACCAGCAACTGTCAGTCTTCTCAAGTTTTTTATTTTTCTTCTCTCCGTCGACACCTCCTATCATTATTGTTACTTTACAAGCACTGACAGGTTCAGTATGAAAGACTACATTTGCTTGGGATGTCTTGCTTTTTGTACAACAATGCCCTGTAGATCTTGCCAGAAGTGGAAGTGCTAGCATCCCAAGTGAGAGAACAAAGGCAGATTTTACAAGAAGAGAGGGAAATACCTTTTATGTTTTCGTACAACATACATATACTTGTTTATTTGTGTAGTGTATATTTTAAGATACTCAGAAAAAGAAAGTATTACACCAACTAAAGCTTGTTCCTTCATCCAAGCTTAATCTGTTGGGGAGGATAATACTGACTTACCATTAATTAATGTACTTGACTATCCCTGTGTTCATCCACTAGGAGTTTTAAACCTGATGCTACTGACTATACCAATAGCTTAATTGCAAATAGTAGTTATGTAACCATTTTAGGTTAGATTACTTTTTCTCAGTAAAGTTGTGAAATTTGTATTTTCTTCATTTAAAAATCACAGGTTAAAACAAACATTTGGAAACATCTTACATTAAAGAGTTTGTTCGCCTTTCTGCACATTTTCCATAAAATACCCATGTCTTTCATGCAAAGCACTGTTCAGATGTTAAAAAAGCTACCCCTTTCCCATTGAATATCTGCAGGTTCTGCATGGCCTGTCTGCAATAACCTCAAGGTGACCGATCTCCCCTTCATCCTGGCTTTACAGTGCCCCCAGTGGCCAATCCCAGCTCATTCAAACTGTGCCCATGCAGAGTGCACTCTCTCTCCCTCTAGCAGATCAGCTAAGCTTAGCCAATGCTCATAGAGAGAGAGAGAGCACACTGCAGAGTGCACTGTGCATGGGCACAATTTCAATGGTTTGTGAGTGTCCACTGGGGGCACACTTCTAACATCCAGCCCATACTGCCATTTAGCCAGGACGAGGGGTCAATCACCTAGGGTTTTTTTCAGGCAGGCCAAGCATGACCTATAGGTATACAATGTGAAAGGGGCAGCATCTGAACATTGCTTTACAATGTTAAATGGACAATACATATTGGTTACAAAAAAGTATACTGTACCTTTAAGAAAAAAGTGTGGGTGTGGTATGGATTTTGAGGGGGATCCCAGGCAAAAAAACAAGTAAAATAATGTTGTGGGACACACATAGAATCCATACTAGACCCTTCTTCCATTAAATCATGCAGCATGGTTACTCATTCACAAAGGAAAGTTAAATAGTAATTAAAAACACCAGCACCATAAAAAAAGAATTTTATAAAAAAAAATAAACAATGCCCACCGATGTGAATCCAATGTCAATCACATCTTCAAGCGATCTAGATCCAAGATCAAATGTCAATCATGATGAGCGATTGCCGTGAGGACTCACTGATACGATGAGCAGCACCACAATTAACCTCTCCTGCGAATCTTCCCTTAGCAAATGACACTTCTGCTGTGCTGCAGGAATGTCAACACAGCCCCACCTGGGGGGTCTTTGACCAAATATGGTCATAACCATATTTGGTAATTGACATCATCTGGGATCCCTGATGGATAAAACAAGCTAGTGGGAAGTCCTCAATACAGTGGCGTTACACTAAATGAATGACTTCTGGTTGTATTAGCAGGAGGCTTGGACTGGGTTGGGGTTGAACTCATGGTCAACTTAAAACCTAAAGATAATTCCTAACTAGGACATACAGTCTTTCTATGTCACAGATGCCAATAGAGCTCTGTGTGCAACTATGAAACAGGTCTGTGCTGTTTTTTTGTTCAGCCCGTAGGCTAAATGAAAAAATTAGAACAGATTCCTACATCATCGCTTACGAGCATTGATGGACAAATCCCCCACTGTCTGCATTGCACTCTGACAGCGGCCCCCGGCTAATTGGCTGCTAGCTCCGTTCTGCTGAGAATTTTCGGACCTGCTCCTTCGATCAGCTGATTGAGGGATGCCGGGTGGAAGGGTGCCGACAGCTGCACCCACACAGCAAATTTTGGCCAGTTCATCAGGCATCAAAGTGTATATAGCCTACTTTATTCAGCAGAATGTTGAATTAACTCTTGGCCTCACATAGAACATATGGGTCTATTCACAAAGCTGCCGAAGGATCTAGCCGTAGCTTCAGCCGATCCTTCGGCTAGCTTCGGCCCCAGGATCACTTCGGTTCAGTAGAACCGAAGGGGTGCTGTACGGGCTATTCACTATAGCCCGTACAGTTCCCGAACGTGGCCGAGCGGCTCAGTCGAGCCGAACGCATATGCATCGGCTCGCATATGCATCGGCTCGGCTGAGCCGTGTTGAAAGCCGAAGCTCCGGCCACTTGCAGAGAGATCAGCGTCCCTGGTTACCTGCTAACCAGGGACACTGATCTCCAAACAGCTAACTCTCCCTGGCGCTCCGGGAGTCTCCTGATCCTGGCCGCCAAGGAGAGAAACACTGCTGTTTCTTTTTTTTTTTTCTTTATTCTGACACGGAGCGATGTCAGAATATAAATCTTTAAAAAAAAAAATTCCCATTGGAATGCATTGTACCCGCCCTCTGCTGCAGTTCTCCATCAGGTCCATCAGCAACGGGCGGGTACAATGCTAGTTTACTATTGGCTATTGCAAATTGAAATAGCCAATAGGAATGTAGCAATGTGTTTCTCTCTTGGGCGGCCGGGATCGGGAGACTCCCAGAGCGCCCGGGAGATTTTCTTTTTCTTTTTTTTTTGACGGCAGCAGAGGCGCCGGACAATAGCAAACTATTGGGCAGAGCTAGCTGTCACTGCTAGCTCCACACAATCGTTCTCTATTTACTTTTTTAAAATAGAAAACTCTGAGGGACTGAGCAGAACAGCCGAGCCGAATGCCGCTCAGCGGCATTCGGCTATTCACTCACTGCTGTTCGGCATCTATAAGAATAGGCCGAACAGCAGTGAGTAGCCTGCCGGAGGTTCGGCTCAGCCGATCCAGATGTTGGATCGGCTGAGTCGAACTCCTTCTGCCCTTCGGGTCGGCCGAACATGCTGAGCCGAACAGTGTTTGGCTCACTTCACTTGGGGTCGGTTGTTCACTCGGCTGCCCTCGGCAGCTTAGTGAATAGACCCGATAGTGTTTAACATACATAAAAGAGCCTCAGCATTAGTGCTAAGGAATGGCCCAATCCATGACAATATAAGTATTTGATTTTGTAAATGCTCTCTTCAATTCAAGGTTTAAACAGCAGCATTCAATGATCTAACTACATATCAACAATCACATACCTATTAAAAATGTGTTTTTAACTAAACAGAAAAACTTTACATAATAGTCTTTTGATGTTGCCAAAATCAACACAACTGTAGGAGAATAAAAATATTTACGAGGTACCACAGACCTCAGAAGACACAAGCATTAGATTTCTAACAACAAAACATAAAGTTTTTAGCTGAACTAGTCTTTTAACTGAGATAACTCCAATGTCAGGAGAATGGACCATGTTGCTATTAGATCATTTGCTACATATAAACTAACATCAGCAGTCTACAAAGCTATTCATACTTTGTGTGCTTCAAAAAAAGCTAACAAAATGTTCCTAAAACATTGCGGTGCTTGGTAGTACAGTAGTAAATGTTAATATCAGAACAAAATATAATACTGTTACTGAATTTAAACAACCTTAATTTCTATTACTTGAGATTTGACCTAATAATGGAGGTTAATATGTTAACCTTGCAGTTTTGTGACTAGTGGCATTCATTTTGTGAGTCTTTTTCTTCCTCGCCAAAGGGGATTTATTAGAATTCACTACAAAACTTTGTCTTCAGTAAGAACATAAAAGAGAATGCTTGGCTGTGAAAGTGAAATTCTGCATGAAGAGAAACTGAATAAACATTATAGGATTGTTGATATTAACTAGAAGAAAATGTCACACCAACTGGGAAAAGACTATTTTCATATAAAATAATATTTGCAGAGAGGGATGTAATGGTGTCCTTGATTACAGTAGAAAAAATAGTCTATACAATATGCAAATATGCACAGTCGAAAACTGAAGCAACTGAAGTAAAGGTCAAATAAACAGAATAAAAGTTTTGTAATTGAAGAGGAAGGTTCATTGTTGCTTGAATGTTAAACTGCAAGTTTATTTATTGTTTTGTATTAATAGAAAACAGTTGTTCATAATTTGTAAATAAACAAGATGCAGTACAGGGTAAAGTAAACATTCACAATACCACTTGTAATGATATAAATGTCTACTGTTTCCTTTGCACCTTGCTTTTTTCCCCAACAATTATACTCTTTAAAAAAAACAGAGTTGCTAACTTATCCCCTGTTATATTTAATGTTACCATACAAAGTTTATGTCAACAAAGTATATATAATATGTATATAGTTTTATTTTTGTTTTAAATATTCCACCTGAGGTGGGGGTAGCTAGTAATTAAATATAGTCTTTGTTGTGCTTATCACTGTGGAGGGGAGTTGCAGACCAATGAATTGTAAAGGGGGTTATTGTTCGGCCCAGGCATATCCAGTTAATTGCATAGAGTATGGTTGGTCCTCAGTCTTTTCGGAGCTGAGACCCTTAAGTCTAACAATAGGTAGACTGGCCAATCATAGAAAGGGGTGGGGAGCTGTAACAGAGGGTTTTGGAAAGCCTCCAATCCCCACCATTAGGCATTGGGAGGCAACCAATCGAGGGCTCGCAATTCATTTCTATGAAGACCAGTGGTATATTAATCAAAGGGGCAGCAAGAGGATGGGTAGTCTTTTTAGACCAACAGGATGGGGCAATCATGTGATGATTAATGGGTAAATATGCCTCTACTCTTTCCCCACTTAAATGTATGTCTATCTTTGTCTTATACACTGAGTGGCCAGATTATTATGATCACCCCATCAGTACTTCGTTTGGCCACGAGATAACTCCACGAGATGACTTTGTTGGGCCGCCTCGTGACTCCACGAGATGTTGAAAGGTAATGCGAGGAATCTGACACTGCACTGTTGCCCTTCTGTTGTCTTGTGCCAGTCTTGCCACCCTGCGTTCTGCCCTAACATTGACTTGTCGCTGACGGCCACCATTCACACGTTCAGACCCAGATTTTCGGCTGACAGTCCAGTCTTTAAACACTTTAACAATGAGCCCCTCTTGAACATTTAACGAATTCTGCTGTTTTGCTGATACTCGCTTCATGGCTTGCACCAACAATCATCCCACGTTCAAGGGCTGTTAAATCGCGTTGTTTATCCATATCTTCAGAAAAAAAATCACTTCTACTGTCGTGGTAAACAACCTGCTTCCCTATTTATAATGGTCTGGCCCTCTAGCAACTTCAGCGCAAAAATTAGAGCTAATTATAGCTAATTTGCCTACAAATGTCAGGTGGTCATAATAAACTGGCCACTCAGTGTATATCAATATCTGTGTATGTTGCATGTATACATCTTTTCTTGGTATTTTGTAGTTAAATAGATTGTTGGTTTGTTGTAAGTCTTGATACTATATACCAATAAATGTATGTTATTGTGTTGAGCTAAAAAATCTCATGATTGAATCCTCAGAACCTTATACTTGTAAGTTGTAACGCTTATATAGCGGTTCATAACTTAAACTAGTAATTTGGGTAACATTACCTACCTAAACTATGTGTGTTAGGGGTGGGAGGAGGGAGGGTAATGAAATGCAAGAAAAATAAAGGCTAAAGTAACTAAGGCCCTTTAAGATGAGCTGTCAGATCAGGTCTGCCTGTCAGTTTTTCAGCTGGACCGGATCAGACGCTCTATGCAAGTCTATGGGCAGCCGGGTTCCGTTTACACCAAGTTACGCCGACTCAGTCCGGTAAAACAGACGAATCATTGATGAGTTTCGATGGATGGATTGTGCCGGACTGGAGGTAATATGATGTAAATGGACTCATGTCCGTTTACATTAGATTTCCCATAGACAGACATAGGGTCCAGCGCTTTCAGCATTCCGTACCACTCTGATCAGGAGAGGATCTGTTGACAGATCCTCTCCTAATTGGCCCATGTGAAAGGGGCCTAAGGGACTTGTATAATTTAGATATGATGGGGCTTAAAAGAATGAGTTTCTAGCCTTGGAGAAAATATTTACAACTAACCGGTTATTCTACAGTACTTTTTCTATAACTGTATTCATTCCCTTATTGAGTGTCTTAATAGTAAAATAATGCTAATTCCTGCGTAAGTATAGTTTGTATGTAATTACAAACCTGAAATGAGCTTTCTCTGCATGGCATAACTTTCAGAGACCTATTGCCTTACAAGTGGTGTTGGCCACTTGTAAGGCAGCAGAGTTACTTACTGTATCTTTGACCTGAACTCTCACCTGCAATCTACAGAACATTAAACCTACAACTGGAAATGGAAAGCATATAAACAAACATGTTATAGTTATGCATATGGCACAATTGTAAAAATCCTTTTATTTTAACATGCATTTTGAAAGATTTTATCATTTATGCAAGAATAGATATATCAATAACTTTTTCTGGGCACAAAATTTTATCAGTATATAAACATTTCAGAAAGGAAAAAATACTCTAGAATTCCTGCTTGATTTAAATTGTTAAATGTGGAATATTGTAACAATTCCCTGTTGCTCATGATTTCTTATAGATTGTTATAAGGTTTCTGAATTTTGTACATATTGCTTTAGCTTATTAATTAAAAAATCCAGATGACCTAACAAGCTTCTTTTTTACTTTTCATGATAATGCTAGCTTGGTGAACCTTCCACTAAGAATACAAAATAAAAATATTTTTAATAATAACATGAGCACTTTAAATCAATCCAATGAAAGATAAAAAAAACCCCTCTAACTACCTTCATACTCATGTGTTCCAATACAGCAGGTGTCCATACACACAAGTACATCAAAGCTAAGCATCTCCAGAGAGACTGTTGTGAGCAACATCAAAGCGAGCTTTCAGTTACTGGTTAGAGATCACTGCACTGGACTCCCTTAAGTCTGAGACTCCACGCAGACAGACTTTTTGGAGAAGGTTTTGTAGCTTTGTGTAATAGAGCTAATAAATGTTTTCTTTCTAGTCTCTTCATACTTGGCTGTAAAAATACAAAAAAACTATTTAGCTCTCTCTCTCTCTCTCTCTCTCTCTATATATATCTATATAGATCTATTTATATAGATCATATATATCTATATAGATCTATATAGATATATATATCGTGGCCCAACGAAGTACTGATGGGGTGGTCATAATAATCTGGCCACTCAGTGCATATGCAGAATATATATGCAGTATATATACAAAATAGAGCATTCTGGGGTATGTCATGTACAGCATATAGTACAGAGTGGAGTCATGTAACATACAAAAAGGCATACAGATGGAGCAGTCAGAAGTATGCCTCATACAGTACAATGTACAGAGTAATGCAGTTCACAGGGCCGGTGCAAGGATTTTTGCAAACTCTGGCGAAGGTGCATTTTTACGCACATACGCACGCCTACTTAATATTATAATGTATTGCTGGGACTTGCATTCTTGCATAGTTGGTGCTATTCTGCATTGCTGTATAATCATTATACAGCAATGCAGAATGCCACCAGCTATGCAGGACAAGTCCCAGCAATACATTGTAATGTAAATAATAATAACAGCTACACACACACACACACACACTGGTGCATCCCTACTTAATAATATAATCTATTGCTGGGACTTGATGTGAATCGTGTATTGGTGCAGGCAATTGCACTGCGGCCAGGGGGTCGTGGCTGTGGTGCCATTGACCTTAATGCACCTCCATGTGCCCTCCTGCCCCAGAACGCAGTGAGGAGGCTGGGATGTGATCCAGTGCGTTCCGGGACAGAATCGAGCCGGAATGCACTGGGGCTGATGTGAACTATCCCTTAATGTTTAATTCTCCAAAATTTTCCATTGTGTATTGACATACATTTGAAAGGATAGCACTGTTTTGTAATAGGACTTTTTGTTTGTCTACATTCTGTAGGCTCAGTTCAGGTTTTGTTACTTCAAAATATATGTAAATAAAGCATGTAAAATGAATATGGGTGATATGAATAAATAAGGGTGTTCTATTTAAAAAAAATAAAATAATGCAAATTGTGCTTTATAGTGTAGAAACCTTTTATGGTAACATTATCTCTCTTTAATTTACTCAGATTAATATATATATAATATCACACACTGTATACAAATTATGAATTGGGCACTATGACTTTGAGAGGCTTACAAGCTCATAGAGAAAGATAGACACACACAAACACATACATAAACACAGTGACACACAAATACATGAACACAGTGACACTCACATACATACATACATACATACATACATACATACATACATACATGAACACAGTGACACACACAGACAGACACACACTAGTACCTGCAGCTCGGGACCAGGAGGCAGCAGTGAAGAGAACGGCTCCTCCCACAGTCCAGGGACTCAGAGAGTGGCCCCGAGGAGGTAGTCTGAGGCTCCAGAGAAGGCATGTAACAGCAACAGCCACAGTGCTGGCAGAGCGGCTCCAAAATGAGCACAGTTGAAGGTTGTGTATAGCACACAGAGTGCTGCAGTCAGGAGTATGTAACATACAGTACAGCATACAAAGTGAATCAGTCAAGAGAATTTTGAAAAACAGTACAGCACACAGAGTGGTGCCATCGGGCTAATAAAATGTACAGTATAGCCAACAGAGTGCTGCAGTCAGGAGTATGTAACATACAGTACAGCATACAAAGTGAAGCAGTCAAGAAAATATACCATACCATACAGCACACAGAGGGAAGCCATCAGGCTAATAAAATGTACAGTATAGCCTTCAGAGTGGTGCAGTTGGCAGTATGTAACATACAATACAGAAAAAAATGGGGTGGTCAGGAGTATGTAACACCACATATATCATATATATTTATTTATTTTTCTTAACATTTTACATATAAACTGGGGTAGACATGTAGTTGCCTTAGTTCAAACACAATCAATAGCATGCCTGCTGAAATAGGAAGAACAATGCTCAAGTCCTTTACAAACCTTACAGTGATAAAGCCCTGCAAGTTAACTAGCAGCTAAATAAATGTATAAATAAATGTGTAACAACAACTCACAACAATATTTTATCAGAAATGTGAAGATGTTTTTGCATTTGCACATGTCTATCTTTTAAAGACACATACATACAACAAATATATGGAGATAAGCTTTCCATTTGTACTTACTTGCTGAAGTAAAAAAAAAACAATTGGTCAATGGAATGCCATATTGTTGTTACTATTTTTTTTCTATTTCATAGCAAAACTACTGCCTTGTTCTTTAAATTCATAATTTGCTGTCCTAAAATTTCTAGCACCTTAATCCCTAACAAAAAAATTACATATTTTCAAATATTTTTAAGTGTGTCCCTTTTTAATGTGACGCTTTCATGAAATAACATGGATTCTCCTTTATATTTTCCTTCATTTTCAGCTGCAGTTAACGTGTACGTGAACTTCAACATTTCCTTTCATATCTTATAGGAACATATTGAAATGTTAATTAAGCAGTACCCTGAGATATCTACCTGCTATGTGAAAGGCACCGCTTCCTATCACTGTTAGTCTCATGAGATTTGGAGTGAGATTTAGTGACATGACTGTTGTGTTGCCCACTGCTCTTATTTCTTGAAAGAAAACTGTACATGGAGACCCACAGTGCAAGTGTCTCTCTGCTTATGTTGCCTTCATTCTGTAGATCTGTGCTTTCTGAGCCTCATCTGCTGTGTTTTGATTATTAGATCTACAGTTATCCTGGGACAGCTCTGACATGAGGAATCAAAGCCTTCTTTTCTATCAAGATGGCTGCCTCCACACAGAGACACAGTATGGAACAAAGCATGGTAAATCAATTATAGGGAAAAGGTAAGCTATATGGCCTCTATCAGCAATAATGGTGACTAGTTTTTGTGCCCTCATCTTGCATTTTTTTTGGGGACAGCCTCCACAGTTCAGGTTCTATTTAAATGATAGAATTGAACAACAAATGTGGTGATTACTGCACCATCAACTGAATGTGAGAAGAAATGATGGGATGCTAAACCCCATTCTTGTACTGCTCAATGTTATTTTAAATCAAAGTAATATCATTCCAAATAAATAACCAACCCTTCCTTATAGAAGATATTTGTACTAATTCACAGTTTCCCAAGCACTTGTTTGGCAAGGATTTGTTGGAAATGGGTCCACCTCCAAGGAGGAGCCACAATAAATCAGGGAAACTGTTCTTGGAAACTTTCCCAGCAATTGAGAATAATCACCCCAGCATGGACACATATGGCAGCACAGAGGTGTAGTACTTCAAATTTTAGAAGTCTATAATGTGGCTTTTATAGTTATATCATTCACTCCCTTTAAGTCAAGATTTACTAAGGGGTCTATTCACGAAGTAGCCGAATGATCTAGCTATAGCTTCGGCCAATCCTTCGGTTACCTTCGTCCCCAGGACCCCTTCGGTTCAGTAGAACCAACGGGCTGCTGTACGGGCTATTCACTACAGCCCGTACAGCTCCCGAACTTGGCTGAGCGGCTCAGTCGAGCCGAACGCATATGCCTCCGCTCGGCTGAGCCGCGCTGAAAGCCGAAGCTGGCCGAGCGGCGGCCATTGGATGGCCGACAGCCTGCTTCTGACAGCTGGGAGGAACCAGGGAAACAGATCTCCAGACAGCCTAACTCTCCCGGGCGCTCCGGGAGTCTCCCGCTCCCGGCCGCCAAGGAGAGAAACACTGCTGTTTCTTGAATTTTTTTTCATTCTGACACGGAGCCGTGTCAAAATAGAAAAAAACAAAAACGAAATTTTCACCAAAGGCTATTGTACCCGCCCTCTGCTGCAGTTCTCCATCAGGTCCACACTAGTGATTGACAGCAGCAGAGGGCGGGTACAATAGCTAGTTTGCTATTGGCTATTGTAAATTGAAATAGCCAATAGGAAGCTAGCAATGCATTCCTATGACAAATGTTTTTTTTTTTATGTCAGCAGAACCGCCGGTCAATAGAAAACAGTTGGGCGCTCATCGGCATTCGGCTATTCTCTCACTGCTGTTCGGCATCTATAAGAATAGACCGTAGTAAATAATTTAGTGGCAGTATCACTACTACCACTAAATGCATTACTTTCTTCCGGCTTGTTTCACATTGTAAACAAGTTGGCAGGGATCCCAGGTGATGTCATGGACCAATAATGGTCATGACCATAGGGTGCCTGTCAGGGTGAAGTTGCCTAGGTTCTTCTGTGTCTGCAGTCCCAAAGCTGTATATCTGCAGTGTGAAATTTAAGGCACTATTCTTTTACTTTCAGAAGATAGGAAGTGAGATTTGGTGATGTCACTACTGTGTTGCTCATTGTTCTCCTTGCTGGAGGCTCATATATGAGGAAGCAAATCCCTGTCTCTAAGGAGATAACTGTCTCCACTCAGAGACACAGTGCAGCAAAAGGCATGGTAAGTTAGCAATCAAGGAAAAGATCTGCAGGTAGTCCACAGCCAATACTAGTGACTAGTCCTTTGCCCTCTGATTTTCTTTTTTTGGGGGGGCGCACCTACCAGAGTTATTTTCCTATTTCAAACCTTAGAATGCTCTCTAACACACAGTAACTTTTACATATATCATTTCCAGCAACTTAATACAGCTCCTTCAATGTGTCAGTAATCTTCTTGCATTTGCTATTACCATCAATAGCATATTTCATCTCAAGGGACACCCCTCACCGATTTGCAATTGTTTCAAACTTAGGTACTGCACTATCTTTCAGTATCATCACATGGAGTTGAAAGTCATCACTTATAGTTCCTCCATATACTTCTCCTACAGTGCTACTACATAACAAAACTCTGTGGTAGCTAGGAAATGACATGCTTTCAATTAACTGCTGGTCACATATATATATATATTGTACTCATATGCAAGTTAAAATCATGAAATTACACAATCTCAAATAACAAGAAAATGTGTTTTCTGCAGGCACATTTTCCTATGAATGACCAGAATATTTCACTGCTTCTCTAAAGCTGTGGAACAGTCCTTGAAACCATTTTCCATCCGGGCTGATATGAACATCTCCACATCTCTGAGTGAACTATACATTTTTGGAAAAAAGTTAAATACTACAGGTATATAGAAGACACAATACGGATATAGCAAGGTAACATTGAATATTTTATTCTCTTTGTACACTACAGTACAGTACTCGAAAAGTAAGTAGAAATACAAAATACCAATGAAATTATATTTTTTAGGTTTACTCTTAAACTGGAACTCTAACCAAAATTTTCTTTTCCTAAGTAAAATATGAAATGGTTTAAAATCCAGGTTTTTTTAAATGCAAAGACATTTGTCTAATCTAAGCAAAATCACATATGGGAATCTGCAAATTCTCTAGGTAGTGCTTTTATATTTCTGCAGGGAGTAGTTAGGATGCAGCAAGCCTTATTTATAAAACAGTGAACGTAGCATTTACTGCAAATTAATTCATCTTTGTAATTTAAAACACATACAATTATATTTGGAGTTATAACTAGATACACAAGAGATATAGATAATTTTATATATAGTTGTAGTGGCTAAATACCCATAGATAAAAACTACAGATGATTCCCATAGTACAAACTCTAACTTTGCAGAAAATATTCATAGATGTGGTCATTGCATCATATAAGTTACAGGAAAAATATATAACCAAAACTTCATGAACTAGTATACTAAGAAACTAAGAATATGATTTATATAATCATTTGTGTTGGGTGTGGGAAACTTTATAAAGGGGAACAGCTTTAAAAATAGAATTTGGGAACACTTGTATGGTATTAAACCCAAATGTATGACAAAAAATGTAGCCAGGTGTTTTTATATTAATACTGACCCTTTAAATGTGATTTCCTTTTAATTAAAACAATGTACTTTAAAAGGAAGGGTGGATATATTATTCATATTCTAAATAAAAAGAACTGATGGAAGTGTTTACATTGACACAAGGTCCCCTAAATTTACATTTTTTAATTTTTCATTCCTCTCTACTAAGTTTTAGTACAAAGCAACAATATTTGTGTTTAATGTATCAATATAATACTAGTTTCTTCCTTTTTCATATAAAGAATGTTTTTATATGCATATACCTTTGTAGTAGATCTAAAAATGACTTGTTCCCATGACAAATGTCCTTTACTTTGAAGAGATTTTCTCTCACTTCTGTCTATAGGACAGCAAGTAAAGTTAATTCTCCCCATTGACCACTTTATCCAAAACAAAAACAATGCTTTGGCTTTAGATAAACCATAATGATACAGAATCTGGTGGTGTAAATAGACTGTTGGGTTAACTAAATTATCATAAGAACAGTTTGTGAAAATTTGTGGCATGTTAATGGAATTGCGTACAGATATAAGTGATGTCGACTTTACTTTGTCAGCATAAGGAGTGGGAGCAAGCAAATTAAATGTTTGTTCCACATTTTTTTCCACATTAATTTATTTGTGATAAGGAGAAAAAAATTACATAGTTCCAGATAGTTCTAGGAAAATGTGGAAAAGTAAAACTTCCTTCTTGGCCTGGAGAAATGGTGAAATGGTGACAGAGATGCTGAAAAAGCACAAAGGGGCAGTACAGGAGCATGACATGGTAAGACATATGCTATCACACTACCCTAACGTTGCTACTGCAACTCCCCCAAACTGCCTGCCCGTACCCAAATAAGAGACCACACCGGGCTGGAATATAAAATGGCTGTAAAACAGCCGTTTATTACAAAATAATAATATGACATGGCTGTAGCAGCCGTTTAATACAAAATAAAATTTTATTATAATAAAATATACTATAAATGATTAACTTATACCAGTTAACCAAACTTTTTACTATTAATAGGGCTGAGGTCTGTGAAGGTGAAACAACTGGCCCCTAGCCGCAACTCACCGGCTCAGGGACGACCTAGTACCTAACCGCAGATACCTCTTCACCTCACTCTTTATCCCACCCCAATTTCTCTCTGCGGGACCTGCCATAGCAACAAGGGAGGAGACCTCACCCTTGGACTCGACCCCCCACCCACAGAGCTCTGAGAATGCCATCCTCCAAACCCAGAAACCACATGTCAGTACCGACGGCATTGAGATTTACGCCATCGCTCTGCAGGTACTGCCATGTATTACACTCGAGCTCACAGTGTCGCACCACAATCCCACCGTTCCTAGCGACGAACTGCCCCACCTCTCTATTGACTTTAATTCAGGCTTTGTTTAACCGGTCAACCGACCACACCGAACGCCACGAGGTGCGTGCCACAATCTCCGACCACACAATAATCAGGTCAGGAAAAGATGCGCGTAGCCTCAGATAATCATATTCGATGTCTCACAGGAATCATCCAAGTAATGGATGACTGAATTTATTGCAGAAACCTCCCTAACCACCCATTCCAGAAAAGAGCTGAAAGTTTCGAATAGGGCACAGGAGATGGAACAGCCCATGGGCAAACATTTGTCCACAAAATAAGCTCCCTGCCAATGGCAACCTAACAAGGGGAAACTATCAGGATGGACCGGAAGGAGCCGGAACGCCGACTCAATGTACGATTTAGCCAGCAGGGAGCCGCATCCATAACGCCTGACCCAGGCCACCGCCGCATCAAAAGACGTATATGAGACTGCGCACGCCACAGGGACGATCGCATCATTCACCGATCCACCTTTAGGATGGGATAAATGATGGATCAGTCGAAATTTGTGCGGTTCCTTCTTGGGGACAACCCCCAGAGGAGAGACCACCAAATTCCTGAGCGGTGGAGAAGAAAAGGGGCCCCCCATGCGACCTAAATTAACTTCCTTGCGTAATTTGTGGGACACAACTTCTGGATGAAGAGAGCAGATTTTAATTTTTTTGCGAATGGGGGAACAACAGCCAACGAACTAGGAATGCGAAAACCGTCTGTAAAACCTGATTCTAACAGTAGTGCCGTTAACCGATCAGGATATCTCACCGGAGTCATCCCTCTTCCCCGCAGCATCGTTGGTACGCCCTTTTCCTTGCTTAAAACACCTGGAGAGGGGGTGACTACCTCCGAAACTGGAACACTCATGTTTGAAGCGGCAACCGCTTCCAAACCGGCAGGTTCCTTCATTATACTGCCAACAAAAACCTTTTCTGCGGGCGACCGGTTGTCCAGAGGAGGTCGAACCACCGGTCGCACCTTGAAAAAATGGAGTAGGTGCCCTGGCTGAGGTCATTAGCTTCATCCAGAGGCTAATGTCTTTATGGTCCCAGCGAATAGTTGACCTGATCGCTTTGCGCTGACGAAACTGTTCGTCATAGCGCAGCCATGCTGTACCCCCATAAACACGATGTTGCCACGCCTATGGCATCCAGATAACAAAAAAGGGGGAGCAGTGCTGCGGCTCCCTCTCCCCGATGACACTAGACAATATTGCAAAGGCCTGCAACCAATTAGAAAAGGTGTGAGGAATGAGCCGGAACCGGCGTTTTTCCACGTCATCTTTTTTGGTATCACTGGGTTTAATCCTGTCTAAATTAAATTTTTCCAGGGGTAACAGAGAAAAAATACGTCCGCCGCCCGGATTGCCTCCGTGGAAGTGGGAACTGCCTCAGGGACCTGGAGAGGCTGGGCGATAGGAGTGGGCAAACTCACCTCATGACCAGTCGTCCGTGGCAACCAGGCCTCCACCGGCGTCGCCGAAGCCCTGAAAAATCTCGTGCATGGAGCCAGGACCTTGGGAATCGGGGTGCACAGTGGGACCCTGTTGCAGAATACCTATAGGAGCCCTAGGAACAGTCCTGGCTAACAATCCCCCTTGAATTGCACCTCCAAAATCAATAGGAGATTGTAAAGAATGTAAAGAAGAAAATGCTACCCCGCCTGGCTGCTTCGAATCCGTCCTTGCTGTACTGACTGATGCACCTGGTAAAGGCCCCGAACCCCCTCTACATAATTATGTAACATTTGTATAAAATTATGAGAGTTGAAAAATGCTGTCTCACCTGGCTGACTAGGAGGTCTCCCAACAGCCGTAGGTTCCGGATCCTGCGAGA
This sequence comes from Nanorana parkeri, assembly GCF_000935625.1. Classification (NCBI taxonomy): domain Eukaryota; kingdom Metazoa; phylum Chordata; class Amphibia; order Anura; family Dicroglossidae; genus Nanorana; species Nanorana parkeri. The sequence continues at coordinate 190,862 of NW_017307990.1, forward strand.
CGTCCACATCATGGGCTTCCTCTTCAGAGGCCGACACCTCCCCCTTGGATCTTTCAGGACTCCTCAGGCATGACGGGCACACCAGGGACCGGATCGCTGGCTGCCGAGGGCCCGGCGCGGCCGCCGGTGACGTCACGGCCGACGCAGCAGCTTTCAGTTGTTTGAAAAGGCCTGTAAAATCTGACATTTTCTTTTCCTAGGATGCAGAGACGCGACAGGTGAAATGAACACGCCGTGTGCTACCCTGGACTGCCTGGAGCCCACTCCCACCCCCTCGGACCACCCTAATAGACACCTCCTGGCTAATCCCCAGCGGCCAATACCGGTGAGTGACAACCCCCCACACATCCTTAGCACGCTTAACCCTTTCCTTTCCTGAATCCCTGTCTACCCTGTCATGTAGGCCTTACGCCTATTTTTGTTGTCTTTTGCTCCAGGCCTTTCTCCACATGAAGAAAATGCTTTTTTCTAGGTAAAGGAAAACAGTATGTGACCAGCTTTAGCAGTATCTGGAAGTGCTATTTGTGTATGTGTGCTTATTATATTTACCTAAGTAGAAATATTTGTGATAGAACAGATTGCTAGTTTAGTAAAAGGACCTCCACAAGAAATGTTTGAACATGCCTTTATCAATATGTTTAAAGCAATGCATATTCTACACTTAATGGCATTCTGAAAAATAATAGTAAGTTAACGTGTATTTTGCTTGCCGTAATACTAGCGGAAGGAAAAGCATAAGCATCTGCAAAATTACCATTGCAACCACAATTCAATCTGTTTAAAACCTGCAGTAAAGTAAAATCTGGTCTCATTTAGGGAGAAGAAATTCTTAATTTGCAAATGCAAATTAACTTAATATTTGGATGATTGAAGATGCACAGATATTTTTACTCTTTACTTACTGAAGCCCTGACAAGATGTTCTCTAGCCTCAGCTTTCAATAGTACTTGTGGAATTGGCTGAAAATAAAGAGCCCGCATAAGCTCTTCACATAACCAGAGCTTGCCAGAATCTGTTTCCAGTGCCAGCGGAACATTTCCAGAATAAACAGTTGAAAGTTGGCAATTTTATTCACAAGGCTGTGCTTCTGTGGTGCTTACATGACGGCTTCCACTCATCCACAAGGTGCCAGAATTTGTACAAAATAGATTTGCATTAAAAATAGATTGTTAGGGTGTAGTATAGCCATATGCTTAGATATTTCAAGACAAAATTTTGATTAGAGTTCCTTCTTGAAAATGTGCTGCAATTTATTCAGAGAACAGGAACAAATAAAACATAAAGATGTCAAATAGCATTGCACAAGCTTAGTGGTGTCTGGTCCTGGCAGGGTGATGAAAAATGTCACTTACCTAAATAAAAGAAGAATAAATAATGCATCAGTGATCAGCCATCCAGACAATACAATCAATAATGATATCAAGTAAAAATGAAGCACAGTTATGTGCTGACTGCCATTGTACATGAAGCATGAAGCATGTGCATGAAGCATGTGCATGAAGAAAGCTCTCAGGCATCATTAGTAATTATATAAAACATTATAGTAATAGTTGTAGCAGTTAGAGGAGATGTCCCTTAAAGAGTACTTAAACCCAAAAACAAAAATCTAATATATTTCAGTCTCTAGATAAGGTGGTAAAATGTTTTTGTTTCAGTTTTTTTTCTCTTTATCTTCACCTGATAATCCTTTAAATAATACACTTTCTGTCCCTACGTGTCTACATTAATTTTTCCATTATATCTACAGAGAGAGCCAAAGTTGTCACCCGGGCTGGATGTGTTTGCCTTTGTTTATTCATCTTGTATGTCTGACTGCCCTTCATGGCCAAATAATTTAACTTTGTATAAATGTAGGCCAAGTGTTTCCAGTTTCTGACCCCAACTTCCACAGTTTTTTAGAAGGTAAATTGAGATGTACAGAATCAAGTAACAAGAGGTCCACCCAAACCACTCTTGCAGCAATGAATTATCTTAAACACAAATTATGACATACGGAACTCACTTTGTGGTTTTACTTGTCTCTAGTTGCTTTTTTTTTTAAAGTAATTTAATTGAACATTTTGTCCTTCTACTAATTTACATATAAATTAAGGATTGGAAGTAGACACAATTAAATGCTTGCTGTGCTTCTATGAACCTGCACAAATTTTCCACCTCAAGATTCTGTTAGGTAACTATAAAATATTAAAATATAGTTATGCATATCTTCTATTCTCCTTCTAAATCAGCATGTGGAGCTAATTGTATTTTTTCCATGGACCCCTCAGCTCTGTATTAAAATACTGTTCTCCTACTTCTCTTCGTTCTCTCTTTTCTTATCACATGTTCTCCTATCTCTCCTCCACCTCTACAGGCTTTTGTAAGGTATAGCACTTTTGCTGTATTTTTGAAATATTGCATTGAAACTAATGTTATTTGTTTTGGGCGGCTACCGATACTAACACAACATACTTTGTTAAATGTATTAATATGATTCTGCATTGTGTATGGATATTATATCTGTTTGGATTGTACGGCTGTACAACGATGTTTGATATCCGCCTATCTCTTGGTCATTGTATGTTATACGAAATCTAATAAAAATATACATGCAAAAAAAAAGAAAATTCTGTTGTTTACAACCCTTAACAGCGCAAGCTGAAATTCATGCCAGAAGTGAATCAGACACAACAGTGACTTCTTCCTGATTGAGCGGCTCAGTCTGAGGTTTTAGTGAGAGACAACCTGACTCAACTGGGTGAATCATGCAAGTCTAGTGCTTTCAAGGAGTACCAAGATATGCCAATGCATCTCAATACTGTATTTGATAGCAAACAACCCAAAATAGATAAACCAAGCCACTATATTATTAGATAAATAATTACTGTAGGAAATCCCAAAAAGATGTTCCATTCAGGTTTGTTGTTTTTCAGACAGAATGGAAGTGAACAATTGGAAAGTGCATAGCATATGGGAAAATTATTAAGAGAATAACACATATAAATAAAGGTTGTATGGTGTTGTTACCTCTTGACAGATGGGGTTAAAAATGTATGCATATATAGCATTTAGAAGTTGTAAATAACTACCTAAGTTTTAACAATGTTTCTATATAACATTTTTCACAACAACCGCACAGCATATCCCCTTTATAATCATGCATTTATGAAATCCCACATCCCCAGAATTATACCTAATATTGCAGATGAATTCAGAAAATGTGATGCGCTAGCATGATGGCTGATTGCACACTGAGTTTGTCTACGTACGCAATGCTAAATATATTTTACAGATGTTGATTTCAAAATCTTGAATTTTCGCATTGTGTATATCAAATTGATCCATCAGAAGAAATCCTGGTTTATTACAATATATTGTAATTATGACACAGTAAGATTTATATACTGAAACACACATTATAGTGTGGTAGGTCACTTTTCCCTGCTGGGCGATATGTTAAAAGACAAAAGCAAATAGTATATTTTCACCTCTCCGGGATGAAAAATAGATTAATGATTGCAAGAGGTAATTACCTTCTTGCAGAGATGAAGAAATACTGTAATATGAATCCCAGTATGCTTAGATCATTTTAACAAATATGTATTCCTTGTTTTAGTTGCTTATTCAGTCCAGTGCATCATATGTGTTGAAATATAGAGAAGGAGGACTTTCTGTTAACGTATACATATGTGCTAATAAATGGATAGTTCCTACAGCAGAATAGCCAGCCACTAAAACCTTAGATAGATAGATAGATAGATAGATAGATAGATACTGTAGATAGATAGCAGGTCAATTTTAAAAGTGTTTTTATTCATGTACAAAAGATGAAGAAAAACATTATCATTAGAAAAACCAATACAGTGAGATTCTTACCAATCTCTGCACATTTTGAACTGAAAAAAATATGTTCTTATGTATTATAAAACTTCTGTCCAACCAAGGACTCCTCCACCAATAAATATTACCCCCACCCTCTCTAACTATCCATTTAAAAAAAAAACTAAGCTAAATGCCACAAATACCTGCATCCTCAATAATGCAACACACTCCTCTTTTCCTAATTGCAGAGTGGGACAGGCCTTTTGGTGCCCATTACCATCTTGTCTTGAATTGTATTGTGATTGTAATGTCTTCCTTATATTGTAAAGCGCTGTGCAAACTGTTGGCGCTATATAAATCCTGTATAATAACAATAATAATAATAATGATGCTGCCTGGTAAAGTGGTCACTAACCATTGGGTTCATCAATGGGGTCCTCACAGGTTTCTAAAGACTCGAGTGCCTACATGGGTAGAATGTAGGGCAGCAACAAGACTGGTTGGTGGCGAGCCAAGAGTTCTGGATCTACGGTCTTTGCTAGGACAATTTTTTTTTTTAAACACTGTAAATGTTGGTGAATGGGAGGGTTGGAGAATGGGGTTGATTTTATTTTTTCACAAAGATAGGCTTTAAAATATATTTTTATTTTAAATAATGATGGGGGAATATTTCTCAAAATTCAGAGATCCCAAACTTAGAGGTGAATTCGATTGAGGCCAATGGGGGTGAAATGACGGGCATCTCTTATAGTTAAATTCTTAACATTTCTAGGGCAATAGGCATATCAATGTAGAAAAAAGCATGGGAAGCAGGGAACTTCCATGGGAAACATATACGCATGAATGCAAAAAATAAAATTCCATAGAGTGGGGAGAGGGTCTTTTTATGTGGCTGTGAGCTCAACATTGAAAATATATACATTCTTCAAATAACATGCTTGGGGGATGCCTTATAACAGTCTTAGTGACAACATATACTGGCAGTACATATTTGGTTGTGTCACTGATTTTTGTGTTTTACAGTTAGCTTGGCTTACATACAGCACAGTTCCCCAATCTAATGAGAAGCAAGCCAAAGTAAGAAGAGGAAGAGGGGAAAGGGAATATGATGGCAAGGAAGAGTGCCCCTAACCTCAGAGAGATAATCCGTTTTTGTGGTCCTATTTTCATCAATTGCAAAAGTAGGTGGGAGAAAACACGTGTCCCAAGGGGGTCCAAATGCTCATACAAAATATCGAGTTTTATCGATTAGTTTGACTGTGATTTTTTTCAAAGATCAATGACCCTTAATCCTATTCTGCATGAAAACTTAGGGTTGGGGTTTCCAGGATATAACAATATTTTGTTTGGTGGCCATAAAAGTGTTGGGGTTTCCAGGATATAGCAATAATTTGTTTGGTTGCCATAAAACAAAATGTTAGCAGTTTAAACTGATTCGAGGATATAGCATCAGGTAATTTATGGCCTCACAAGAGTCTGAGGTGAGTGGGGGACCTGGGAGAATGGCTATATGCCTATATGCATTGGACCACGAAGCGTATTTCACTGGGCAGTGTCAACATCTGTACATATACATCCCTTAACCCAGTGGTCCGTGGATCAAATGGTACCGGGCCGCAGGAGCAGCAGCGCTCACGGCTCTGCTCTGCCCAGCTCCGTGTCACAGACTTTACTGCGGTTCATTGTAAAAACTTTGTACAATGAACTGCAGTAAAGTCTGTGACACGGAGGAGGGACAGCTGTATGCTCTGTCGTGTGTGCTGTGAAGACAAATTAACCCCCTAAAACAGGTTGCAGGGTATCCTGGGTAAAATGTGGTGATTTTTGTGGGAACCAAATATCACCTGGAAAGATTAAAATTGTTTTCAAACACTACAATGAAAGATAAACAGAAGCCACCAATAATAGCAACAACAAAAAAAGAATGCAGCAAAGGGATTGACTGCCCAAAGAGCTATTAATCAGAATTACAGTCCTAACTGACCCTAATCTCTCCTGGCTTCTCTGATATTTAAAGGTAGGGAGCTGGCTTAACCAAAAGCCTCCTTATTTTCCCTTGTTAGGCTGCTGGTCATAGTTTAAAGACCATACATTGCATTGTGATTTTTTTTTTAATCCTGCTGGACAAATCTGCACATTCACTTTCTGGGACTGCAAATTTTGAACTCACAGGATTTGTATCAAGTCCATGGTAATGGTAAACCCAAAACTGATTTACAGTTTTGAAGTACTGTATAGGTTGCTTACCACAGGAAAACCAGTATACAAAGTAACAAATCAAAATTATATTAAATAAATGCAGGTACATTGACCTTCTAATACTGCATGAAAACTTTTTATATGTAACTGTTTTTATGCACTTTTTTATCATGTGTTATTTTATTAGTGAGTCTATCAGCCATGCAATATATTTGATTCTGCTGGGAGTGTCAATATGCTGCACATTAACCTACTATACAGACACATTTATCCCTCTCTATACCTCAAAGAATTGAAGTCCTAAGTACTCAAGTATTGGCCAATGTACTTAAAGTGCTTTGAACGTTTGGATAATGGAACACTGAAGCAATGTGCAGTGTTAGTGGTATAGAGAAAGGAAAATGAAAAATAAGCATAATTTCTGGCTTCAGAATGTCCCTAAAATATGCCAATAAAAATGCCAGTCAAAATTGAATATTACTTATGACTAAAATGAGCCATTGGTTGCCTATGAATATCTGATATGCCAGTTATAATGATAGGGCAATGATTCATGACATCGATTATATTCAGCAAGCTTAGAATGCCAATGCAATGTTCAGCCCAATATAATTTATACATTTGAAAGAGCCTAATATCGGAACAGCAGTAGTGAGTAAAAAATATATATCTGTGACACCAGTAACACGCAAAAACAGATATAGTTCTTTACAAGACATATCCATAACATAGCAATTTAAGGATGCCAAATACATTCCGTTAGTCATGAGACCAGGGTCACAAAAGACCTTTTCATGCCTGTCTAAATGACATTAAGTTTACTAAAGCGTGTTGTGCCACATTCAGTTGCCATTTTTTAAATATAAAATACTTGTTTTTACCTTCTTTATGTCCTTATTTCATTTCCATGCTGCTGCTTTGCGGAGGATAATACCTGTGTTACGTGTGTTGTTATGTGTGTTGAAACAGCCACTTCATGGGAACCTGCATGACAGTGTGACAATGCAGAAACAACATGCGAAGACAGGGACAGAATGTTTTCTCCCTATAATAGGAAGGGCCTTATCATGGACCTTCAAAGCAGGATGACTAGGTATTATGTTAAAGTTTAACTAAAGACAAATTTTAATGGTGAAAACCCCTGTCAGGTTTTTTTTTTCATCCGTGCCCCAATGGGGAGATTTCCCTGCTCTTCCTGCTCTGTAAACACAATAGGATGGGAGAGGAAAACGCACAGAATACATTCTCCACTTTGCTCATAAAGTGTCTATTGCCAGCTCCATTCAAAAGTCAGGGTATAAAATCCTCACCATGTGGAACGATGTTCCCACTACCCTCCATAAGATGTTTCCACACTGCTCTGCCCTCTGCTGGAGGTGTGGTCAACAAAAGGGCACCTACCTGCATATATTTTGGTTGTGCCCTTGCCTCCGTGATTTTTGGGATTCTGTCATTCGCATTATCGCATAACTCACAGGGATCCAATTAGCTAATAAACCAGAAGACTTGCTCCTACATACTGTATGTCTCCACACTCTAATTGTCGATACCAGCGCTCCCTCCTTATTCATTTGATCAATGCTGCCAGGACATGTATACCCCTATATTGGAAGCGTGCTGACCCCCCTACCCTCACGTTTTGGCTACAGAGGGTTGAGGACCTCAGAGTTATAGAAGAACTCACTGCTGCCTTACATCATTGGGAGGAAAAATGTCATAAAGTTTGGTTCTACTGGCTACACTTGCTCTCAGGAATTTGGTACTCACCATTGCTGATATGAATGCCTGATTTATGTTAACTATAGTCTCAATATAGCAATAATCCTCTCTATATCAGGGAGAATAATGTTCATGATTATTACTTACTTTTGAAGCTTCTGAAAATTTACAATTAAATATTTATTGGAAAGATATTCAATATTTTCCAAAACTAGTCTAACAAAAATTTGAAAACTGTGAGGCAGTGAACCCAAATACACAGTTATCTACTATTATTTGAGAACTGGTTTTCTTTGCATATGTTATTTAACCCCTTCGTGACTGACGACGTACAGTGTACGTCGCCAGCATCGGGGCTGTTTAAACAGACTCCCGGCGACTTTTGCCGCCGGGACTCTGTATATATAGGAAAAAGTGTATATTTCTTTTAACATTTAGTCTAACTTACTATTGGCACATTAAGAAATGTCTCTCTGATAAACAAGGTATCACCACTCTGACATATTTTGAGCCTTTGCTGTTGTTACGCGATCCTTGGTGACTCATAAGACTATATTGTGAGGTACAGAAAGTCCCCATGCTTCTTGTCACTAGGTGCTGGGAAAGCATGGAGCCGGCTTTCTGGCCAATCAGGAAGCCAGGCACCGTGTAATGACGGCGCCCAGCTTCTTGATTGGCTGGAAAGCCGGTTCCATGCTCCCTCGTCATGAAGTGATGAGGGAGCATGAAGCCGGCTTCCCGGCCAATCAGCAAGCCGGGTGCCGCATCATGACACGGCACCCGGCTTCCTGATTGGCTAGCTTCCTGACCAATCAGGAAGCCGGGCAGCGAGTCATTACACGCTGCCTGGTTTCCTGATTGGCCGGGAAGCCGGCTCCATGAACCCTCATCACAAGTGACGAGGGAGCATGGAGCCAGCTTCCCGGCCAATCAGGAAGCCAGGCAGTGTGTAGTAACTCGCTGCCAGGCTTCCTGATACAGGAAGTATCAGGCTAGGCATCAGAGCATTTGAGCGAGTAAGAGTATTCACCCAAATACTCAGCATCGGTGCGAGTATTCACCCAAATACTCAGCACTAGTATCGGTATCGGTGCATCACTAATAGAAAGGTTTAATATATATGTATTTACTTATTTACTCATTACTGCATAAAATATACTGACTGTACATGATGATGGTATAGATTATAAGTGTATTGGCTTTAATAACTATCTAAAATCTGCTTAGGCTGCTAATAGACAGCCTTGTCCAATAGGCCGTTTAATAAACAGCCTTGTCCAATAGGCCGCTCATAGACAGCCTTGTTAAGTTTTGTCCAATTCCTGCTGAATCAGCCAAAATTAGAGCCATGGGCAACCTTGCAAGCACCTCCCTGCTTAAAAAGACTTGAACTAAAAATCGACTAAGCTGGGTGGAAAATTATCGGGTGAACATTTTATCAGATGTGGTCACTGTTTGGACGTTCAAACAGCTGCGAATACTAAGGTTGCTGAATACATTAGCTGGCAGTAAATCCAGTTGATTTTGTATGGCTGTGATTTATGCGAATGGGTCTATTACTTCTAGGGCATATAAACACTGGAGGCAAAATAAAAATAAAAACACATAATTTTAGCACTCAGTGGCAAATGTTCACCTTTTAATAACGTATCTAAACCATACTGTGCTTGGTAATCTATACCAATTACATACTACATGTATTCAGGGGTTTTGACACTATATGCTGGATTTATGGCATTGAAGATCAAGGTGATAACCTTTGCATTCATCCCAGTGAGATAGACAAAATTACATTCATAAAACTTATATAGCTGATGTTTTGCAGTAATGGTGAAACGTCCACTATGTAGGTGACATTTAAGTGTGGATTTGAAAAAAAAACCTGTTATAATACAAAACAGTATATAAATAGTCAAATAGGATGTAAACAGAATGACATTTGTGTGGATTTGGTGAAAAATTGAATTTACATTTTTTTTTAACTTTGCTTCCATGATACAAGTCTACTGCAAGTATTCCAATTATTGTTATTTATATAATAATGAAACAGTACATACTCTAACAACTCTCATCAAATAACAACTATTTCAAAGGTACACTACATAAACAAGAATCAACTTATTAAGTATTAAACAGTATCCATATCCTTCACCCAAATACAGTAAGGGGTCTATTCACTAAGCTGCGGTAGGCAGCCGAGTGAAAGACCGACCTGAAGTGAAGTGAGCCGTACATCGGCTTGCTTCGCATGGCTCACATGCTCAGCATGTTCTGCCGCTCGAAGAGCAGAAGGAGTTCAACTCAGCCGATCCAACATCTGGATCGCCTGAGCCGAACCTCCGGCAGGCTACGTGCTGCTGTTCGGCCTATTCTTATAGATGCCGAACAGCAGGCATTCGGCTCCGCTGTTCTGCTCGGTCCCTCAGAGGGACCGAGCAGAACAGAAAAATAGTTTTAAAAGTTTTTTTAAAATAGAAAACGATTGTGCGGAGCTAGCAATGACAGCTCGCTCCGCCCAATAGTTTTCTATTGGCCAGCGGTTCTGCTGTCGTAAAAAAAAAATAGAAAAAAAAAACCTCTCCTACATTGTACCCGCCCTCTGCTTATGGACCTGATGGAGAACTGCAGCAGAGGGCGGGTACAATGCTAGTTTACTATTGGCTATTGCAAATTGAAATAGCCAATAGGAATCTAGCAATGTATTCCTATGGGCAATTTTTTTTCTTTTCTATTCTGACATGGCTCCGTGTCAGAATAAAGGAAAAAAAAGAAAAAGCAATGTTTCTCTCCTGGGCGGCCGGGAGCGGGAGACTCCCGGGGCGCCCGGGAGAGTTAGGATGTCTGGAGATCTGTTTCCCTGGTTAGCTGGTTACCATGGACGCTGATCTCTCTGCAAGTGGCCGGAGCCAGCCGTAAGATCACGGCTGGCTCTGCCCAGCTGTGAGAAACTTGAACACACAGCATACGAGAAAACAAGTAAACAAAGGTTGAATGGTACAGCTGTATGTAATGTTTTTAAATTTTAGTGCACAACGTACAAGTCATGTGGACAGCTTTAATATAATGTGCCAGAGACTGATCATCCCATGTTCTGTAATTTTTACTTCTTTTAAACTGCATCTTTCATTTAAATAATACCTGGTAGGGACACATCGATACCGATACTACTATCGGTATTGGTGCCAATACCTAAAGGGATATTGGGAGTGACTAAACGAGCCGAAGTGAAGAGAGCCCTTCTCTTCAGGTCAGTACGGCTGATTTCAGCTGTACATCGGCTAAAATCAGCTGTACATCGGCTGCCTTTAGCTGCAGGAATTTTAAGGAGGAACCCTACCCCCAAAAATGGGGAAAAAAAGATGTGGGGCCCCCCTAGAATTCTCAACCAGACCCCTGATCCGAGCATAGGCCTGGCAGGGCAGGAGAGGGGAGGACGAGCGAGCGGCCTCCCCCCTGCCATACCAGGCCACATGCCCTCGGCACTGGGAGGGTGCCTTTCCAGGGTTGACTCTGGAAAAGCACCTTGTCCCCGTGCCGATGGGAACAAGGGCCTCTTCTCCACAAGCTCTGGGGCGTTAGCTGTGGGGTGCGGGCAGGGGGCTTATTCACATCAGGGTACTCCGTTAATAAAGGGGCACCCAGATGCACCCCCCTTAAAAAAAAGAAAAAGAAATAGAAATAATTTTTAAAAACCCGACGCCCGCCGACGCTGGACTGTCATTGAAAGACAACAACAGGGCGGAGCCAGCTGTGGCATTACGGCTGGCTCCGCCCAACTGTTTCCATGTAATGACAGCCCAGCATCCTCCATTATGCTGGGCTGTCAGTGAAGGACAACTGGGCAGACATTACGGCTGGCTCCGTCCAGCTGTTGTCCTTCGCAGGCAGATCGGTTGGCTTCGGCCGACCTTTGTCCCTGCTTTGGGTGTCACTACGGCTGAGCCTCTCGGCTGCCTTCGGGCTTCTGTACAGGCTATTGTGAATAGCCCGTACAGCAGCCCTTCGGTTCCACTGAACTGAAGGACTCTGGTGGCCGAAGTGAGCCGAAGGATTCCCCCTGGAAAAACACCCTCCCCAAGTTGAAGACATTTAGTTGCAGAAATTTGCAAATGTATGTGGAAGCCACAGTTCCGCATCAAGGCAACTCTGAATTTCCCAACTGTGGGACATATGTAGCAATGCACAAACAGAAAGCAGGCTCACCTGGAGTCAGCCTCATCCTCCTTATAGGTAAAGCCTCACACCAGAAGCCCAGACATTTGCTCTTTTGCTCTTCCTGTCTGGTGAAACTATTCTCAGCAGGACAAGTATCTCTAATGGAGTCTCGGATAGCAGTGAAAACCCAAGTGGAGTTCAAATTCTTCCCTTCTGTATACAAAACTAAAAATAAAAAAGTTTTTACATTTTAGGGTTTGGTTTGCTGGTTGGCAGCTTGTTGATCTAGCTGTTGATTACTGTGGGTAAGCCTGGGGACCGAAAGCTAGGAGTACCATACCATTGATTTCATCCCCACCATCTATGGCTCTGGTGAAATTAAGATACACAGTTAGACTCTGTGTGTCAGGGAAGCCTGTGTCCACTGCTACCGCCTCTTGTAAGCCTGCTTCTCACCCCTTTATTAAATGATTCAAACTCTAGTACAGTTTGCAAAATTGTGGTCTACAACGTAACATAAATATCGTATGATGGCCCCGGATCTAGGCTAATAGACCGTCTGGGGCTGTACCAGGTTTCATAAGCCTGAAAAGGTTACCCAATAAACAGGCAGTAGTGGTATTATTAATTGGCATCATACATCATACCATGAAATCATGAGATAGACAACTGATTTCATAATCCGTAATGAAAGCTGACATTTTTATACATTTTACCATACATTTTGTTAAAAGCTTGTTATATAAGCATGCTAGAAATTCATGATTACTGACCCTTTAAAAGGATATACTAGAAATCTGTCAATATTTTTATACCTGTGGCAAGCAAACCTTCAATGTCAGTGCAATGTTTGCTTTAATAACTTGGATAACAGCCTGTAAAACCTAAAAGAATTGTGGAAAAAAATAAACCTTACAAGGGCAGGAATCAAGGACAAGATTTTAAAGTAATAAAATCCATCTGCTGACCTATATCAATTTTCTGTTTCAGAAAATACTAAACTATTACTGTCAGTTACAGAACACACTTCCTCTCAGAATCCATTTTCTTTTGTCTTATTTAATGTTAATAATACCATTTACCAATTGCCACACACTGCAGATCAATGTTTTCTTGCCTTTACTCCGTAGAATCCCCCATTCCTTTTTTTCCTTCCTGCTTCGGAAATATTACATTTCAAAGGAGCTGTTGGGAAGTTGGGAAGCCTAAGCTGTTTGGACCAACCTCAATCACAAGCAGTGGAAATGCCTGCTGGGTTGTTGCTGTCCTTGTAGTCCTAGTTCAAAGTTGAATCCCTGTATACTCTGCATCAGTTTCTGTTTGGTTTCCAACATCTGATAAGCTGAACTGTGCAGATGACTGATATCCTCTGTTCTGTCCTAGAGTTAAAATTATTCTATGTTTATATATATAAATTGTTGTATAAATATAATTTTGTGCACCCAAAGAATATTTTGTTTGTAATCAATATATCTATGAGGATGCAACCACTCTCCCCATGTGTTTTGCAGTCACATAATAAAACAGACATATGTTAGTCCTCTATATAGTAAGTATTTGTATGAAATATATTAGGGTTGATTTACTAGAGCAGTAGAGGCTGTTTTCTGCAGAATAAGCCTTCATTTACTCTAGCGCATCTTCATTTTCATGCATTTGTTTTGGGGTTTTTTAGCACATTTTAAATGTGTTAATGCATATTTGTTTTCCCCTTTTTTGTGCTGTAATGCATTTTTTATGCATTTATTGCTTCATGGTTTTATGTTTTGGCCTATGGCAAACAATATCTGCTGTGACATCATTGGGCATTATCTTCCTTGTAGAGCTTCCTGCTTGTTCTGTATGTCGTTTGCCTGTGCAGTTGTACTGCAATCTTGAGTCATGTTTGCTACCCTTAAATTTTGCAGCAGCTACTATGCTAAATATCTACAAACATGTTAAGACTGCAGAAGTCATTAGCACCTCTGCCTTGCAGCACTGGGAGTCCCTGGTTCAAATCTTGATCAGGAAACTATCTGCAAAGAGTTTGCATGTTCTCCTTGTCCTTGCGTGGGTTTCCTCTGGGTACTCTGGTTTTCTCCACATTCCAAAGACATGCTGGAAGGTTAAATGCCTCCTGTCTACATTAGCCCTGTATGTGTGTGAAAATAGGGATCTTAGATTGTAAGCTCCTTGAGGGCAGGGACTGATGTGAATGTGCAACTATGTAAAGCACTGCGTAAATTGTCTGCACTATATCAATGCTGCATCTCTTGTACAGCCTGTTAAAGGTTGGGCTGAGGTAGCAGCCATGTTGTTATGTCAACATAAATGTGTAAAAATCTTAACAAAAATGCATGCACATGTGTTTTTAATGCAAGTCCATTAAAACCTATGAATAGGGGCAGAATGTTGGTAAATTAGGAAAACCCAAGTTCCCTCAATCATGTGTGGAGGAGATAAAGAAAATATGACTTTTACTAACACATTACTGGGTATTCAAACTGAACACAGGTTCGCTTTATTTGACAAAATTCACTTCGCAAAGTGAACATCCTCTACTCCATTTGTAAATTAGCTCCTTTGTGTTTTTTAATAACTACATTTTTAAAGATAGTGTAGGGTATAAGGAATAAGCAGAAATACCAATTGGTAGCTTGGCCCTCAACATCATCACATGCAATGCAGGACCAGTGATGATGTAGGTGCTAATGTCAGAGAGGCTGCAACCACAAAACCGGTACAGAGGAGTGTCTTCTTGGAACCCATCATATGTTGGGAGCCGAGCCTATGGGAGCTAGGAATAAGATAAGCATGTTTACCTATTACTTACTTATTTTTTATTTTACTTACTTACTTATTAACTCTTGCTGCTGTGGGTGGTAAAGGGAGGGCAACTACATAGTACTTTTTTTACTGCTGAATGAAGTTCAGTCTTTCATAAATATATTTTAAAGGAGAACTATGGGGTTAAGGCTTTTCCCCATAGTTCTCCTTAGGGTAACGGGAGGACAAAAACTAGCATCCTCCCGTCACCCTAGGCTCAGTATACCGCAAGCTGTAGTTTGCGGTACACTGAGACGCCGCAGTAAACCGCGAGCTGCTCGTGGTATACTGAGACGCCGCAGCTGAAGCGGATCCCGACAATTATGCCGGGATCCACCCAGCAGTGTGACTGACAGCTGGCTCTGCAATATCTCTGCCTATCACGGCAGAGAGCCGTGACAGGATGGAGAGGTGAGCGAACGCCGGTATGTGTTCACTCACCTCCCGATCTACTGGGCCGACCTGTGACAGTCTCATTGTCACAGGTCGGCTAGAACTATGAGGTGAGTGAAAAGCACTTACCTCATAGTTCTCCTTTAACTGTTATATTTACAACATTGTAAATAAACCGTGATTTGTATCACTGAAGATTGAAAAAGAATATAACTATAACTGATAGTTTCCTTTAGCTTTCGTCATTAATTTTCAGCTATTACATAAAACAAGTCATTTTTATATTGCCCTTTGGAAGCTGTGCTTGCTTTAAACATCCAATCAGCCCAATGGATATTTCTCTATAGTTTTTTATTTCACTTAAGCCAATTTTGATGTTTAAAAATCAGATTTACAGGGGCACTGTACACTGTCTTTTAGTAAGTAAACTTTCTTCTGCCATTATTAATTAAGCCTTTTCAATCTTTATTTATTCCTACTGTCATTTTACAGTACTGTGGCTCTGTTAATTATGTAAATCAAAATAAAACAAAAGTTAGTAGTTAGGAGCCTCACAGAGAGATTCAAGTTCATGCTTTGTCCTTTGCATGGCCCCATACTGACCCTCTTCCCTGCTGGATGTGCCATAAGGTAGGCCTCCAAAATTCCTCGTCAGACTTCCATCCCTATTTCTGATGCCACAGATGATGCAGTGGATGCAGATGGAGATTCTTACAGAGTGGGGGGAGCTGGAAACCAAAGAGAAGGAGGATTGCAGGCTTTTTGCAGCTGACTAGTATAATTCTTCTGATGCTTCCATCAAGCGTATGTGTCTCCTAATACATCTGGTATCTAAATGACTTGTAAATTTATCAAGTTTAATACATGGCAGGAAGAGGCTGCAAAATACTAAAGTGCTGTTGGCAGCAAATGTGTTAAAAAAGGCTCCGACTTCTGATCTCTGTTGAGTAGACCTAGGGATAGCAGTGCCCTGCACTGGTGTGGCAATGCTATCCAGTTGAATAAGATGGCTACTCCCTTCACTCCTCTGTGAGCTGTCCCTGCCCCTGGATGACATACCCTCTCATTAATGTTGTGCCTCTCCCTCACTTTTCTTCTCTACAATTTGTGCCAGCAGAGTATGGTCTGCCACCTCATCATTCCCACCCTCCTCTTCACTGATGCCACTTGGCACTAAGTTGCAGTGATAGTAACATCAATGGCAATTGCTTCTCCCTGCCTTTAGTCCCCTCCTTCTATGCTCTTGGTGTTTTCTTCCTCTACATCCATATGTAACAATTACTATCTCCCCCTTAAAATGCTCTGTTAGCTGCCCCATTCTATTCCAACTCTCCACACTCTGACAAAAGACTAAGAGGAACCCTGACTTTAACAGGGAGGGGGCTGGAACATTAGAAAATCCCATTATTGGTCCTTCTGTGCCACCTGACCATAGTTCAAATGCCAGGAATTGCATGATTGACATTTGGTTTTAATGATGGTGAACATTCCTATCAGTTCACCATTTTCTACAACTGCGAACATCTAGTGTTCAGGTTGAAGTCATGTTTGACCCAAACCCAAAGCTCATCCCTTGTTATTATGTGTAGTATAACATTTCATTAGCCTTTGTACCTTGCAAATCTATACAAGAGTATACTGTATCTCATCACTTAGCTACAGTTAACCATGATCTCAAACAACGCAACATTGCAGCATTAGCTTAATTATTTTTAACATTACTTGCTGTGATTGTAATGATCATGTTGTAAAATAAATTAATAAACTGGAGCAATACTGAAAATATTAATTTAATCACTGAATTCACACTTAACGTGATATCCCCTGGCAATATGATTGCCTGGGTGGGGCTATAGTGCATCGTGACAATCTCACATTACAATGTTTAAGATATCCATATGTGTATATTTTTACTTACTTTTTGTGTCCCTGACATATACAGCCTATATTTAGCTTAAACCATGGGACCCTTACTGACACACTGGACTTTAAGTGACCCTTTTCTTAGCCCAAAATAAAAGGGTCACTTAACTCCTCCAGCCCTCAGCAGCAAATACTCACCGTTCATTGTTTCCATGGCTTTCCGTTTGGCTGGTGGGAGCAAAGGGAAATCCCTGGTACTTTTGAATATGGGAAAGCATGTGGCTCACTACTACGCAACAGCACTGGTGCTTCATGATTGGCAGGGAATTAGTACATAGCCCTGTGTGAGCTTTAATGAACATATTTGCAAGTTACACAGGACTTCCTTTCCCTGGTCCAGGTGGCTAAACGAAGGATGCTTGAGTAGAGAAATGCATATATGTACTTCATATGGGGAGGGGGAAGGGTGAGGTAAAATCACACTTTTATTTTTTTCCTGTGAAATTGGCAAAGGAAAGGTTCACTGTAACTCGGTGCAAACCACAGTAAATGATAGGAAATCAATGTTGACTTTCCATGCTTTATCACTTTTTCTTAGGTGTTTTAACTTTCAAAATGATGTCCTTCAATTAAACTGTGTAAAGCTGGTCAAGGAAAAAAAGGGACAATCATAGGCATTCAAAGCTTTTGACACTCAACCTTCTCTTCTCATTTTAATCATTGCATCCAGGGTCCTCCTTTATGTTCCATTCTTCTATCTGTTCTGTAACATGCTGAGCATGTTCGGCCGACCCGAAGCCAAACAAAGCAAGACGATGTACAGCTGATTTCAGCCGATGTACGGCTGATTTCAGCCGATATATGGCTGAAATCAGACGTACAAGCCTGAAGTGAATAGCCGAACAGCGTTCGGCTCACTTCACTTCGGGTCGGTTATTCACTCGGCTGCCTTAGTGAATAGACCCCTAAGTTTCCATGTACCCAGTGGGCCCATGCAAGTTAACAGTTGGGTAAACAAAATTTGGAAGGAATCTGATATACTGATATTACATAGACTGCACTAAACATAGAACATGTTTGGAACCAAAAACATTGGCAGTTCTATCAGAAATGTTATCTTTGTGGTAGTAGAATTCATACGCTGGTAGGGATGAGTAAATTGATCCACAAGAGTTTACTTTAACCCTTTCGCAGCAATGGCATTTTTTGCAAACATGTTATAAATCATATTTTAGGCATGAAAATTACTTAACCCCCCAAAAGTTACATATTTCCTGAAAGCACACACCCTGTAGAATAAAATGGCAGCAGTGTTTTATGTTGCATGATATTAGCGCAACACTTTATCAAACCTAAAGTCTCAGTAAAAAGTACACATAAGTTAATTTTAGTGCTCAAAAACACAATATGATGCCTTTTTTTGTAAAATATAAAAGATGAGGTTATGCCGAATAAATAGATACCCAACATGCCAAGCTTACAAATTGGGTGCGCCCGTGAAACAGCAACAAAATATGGTACCCCAAATTTTTCATGGGCGACACTTTAAAAGCCTGTACAGGTTATCAGTTTAGAGTTAGCAGTGAATATTGACCCTAGAATTATTGGTCTCATTTTGGCACATGTGGCAAATCCTAAACATGTGTAGGACAGGAACACTATTCCTATGGTTGATACCTTATACTATTAATAATTAAATTATACACTAGAGATTTAAAAATGTATAATGATTATTGAATTTTAAATTTGTGGAGCTCTTAACTGCTGCTGCCTGGGCTGCATTGTAAAACCTTCCACCTCTTCAAGCATTTCTCACTTATGCTGTCCACCCACATTATAATCTGATTGTGTTTTTTTTTAGATTAGATTTAACAATAACTATATAGTGGGAGGGTCTACATGATTTGGCTATACATTGAATGGATTGTTTATAGAGGCCTTTAGATACATGGTTGTTGGTAAATCTAGAATAGCAGAACCAGATTGTATCATGTGTGACCAGCTATAGAGCAGGTATCTGATGATGCCACCGAGAAAATGTAATTGCTTTCCTAATGAGCTAAAGCCTACAGCAGTCCATATATGTTACAGTTTGATTGTGCAATCTACTGTGTATACAATATCCTATAGATCTACCAACAACTATGTAACATAAGAGGCCTATCTAAATAATGTGTGCAATTTTTATCTAATCAGTAATGAGTATGACCAGCTTAAAGTGACATTAAAGGCAAAAAAATGTTTCCCTCCCCCACAATGTAAATGTTAGCACTTACCTTAAATGATGTCTCTTTTTCCAATCTTCCTCTTCTTTCCCCATGTTTTCATCTGTCCCTCCAGCGGTGTGACGTCACTCCGATCCAGCGCTGACTGCTCTGTCTCTCCAATCCAGCGGTGTCTGCAGACGGGTGCGGGTCTCTGCTCATCTCCCGGCCGAGAATCGGAACTGCGCATTGCGCCCGCCCCAAGATCCTTTGCGGCCGTACAAGCAGTTCCTTATTCTCGGCGCGGGAACGAGCGGCGATAACGAGGTAAGTTTAAAATGATTTTAAGCAGTTTTTTTTTTTTTTTTACACTTCTTGCCTATATCTTCTGCTTGCTAGCAGTAGATATAAGCAAAAAAACCCGGAGGGTTTAGAACCCCTTTAAGTCAGATTTCTACTAAGGCCATGTATGATCTGCTAGGAATGTGGAGTCACATTCCAGGCCCAAATATCCATATTAATTTATAAACACTTAGCTGATAATCATAAAGGACATTCTTCACCTCTGTAGTACCCAGAACTAAGATCAAAACAGTCTACACAAAGAAAGCCTGTTTTGCATCGAAAACCAATCCCTTGGCACACCCACAAGAAGGACAGAAATGTTTTCAAATGTTTAGGTCACACACACCCATTCTCTGCACAGGTAACAAACAATAGGTGGCAGAAGCTTCTCCAAACACTGCAATGGCATTAGCAACATTTTACAAATACAATAACAGTTTACAAGACACATGCTCTGTGACAGTCCTTAATGGTAGTTACCAGCTCCCCATGATCCTTGTTTGATAATCCTTTGTCTAGAAGCCATGAAAATGGTCAGAATTAAATTTCAAGATTTAACCTTCATAGACTTCAATGAAATTCATATAATAGTTCACAATTATTGTAGGGCTGGTAATGATTAAAATTTTCCTGTTCGATTAATCGAATTTTTTTAAGATCAATTAAATTTCTATTAATTATAACGCACATACAGATCCAATTACTTTGGCCTATACACATACAGCACAGCAATGAAGTAATAAAATGAACTAGGATCACACTAATCCGGCACGTTGTTAATCTCACGTGTCACACTCAATATGGCCGCCGCTTGAGTGGCGCAACTCAGAATAATAACGTGCTGGATTAGTGTGATCCTAGTTCTTCTTATTACTTCATTGCTGTGCTGTATGTGTATAGGCCAATGCCTTGCCTGGCGCTCGAGCAGAAAGTTTATTGGGCAAACTCACCGGCCCAAGTGGATCCGTTGGCTAACGAAGGGGGAGGAGTCCGGTGACATCACGGACATCAACGTCACCGGACTCCTCCCCATTCCCCACCTTAACCGTCACGGACATTGATGTCACCGGACTCCTCCCCATTCCCTTCCTTAGCCGTCATGGACACCGACATCACCGGACTCCTGCCCCCTTCCCTTCCTTCACGGACATCGACGTCCCGGGTCGCCGACGGGACTCCCGGGAAGCCGGCGGAGAGGTGAGTGTTTTCATTAGCGATCAAAATTATTTTAATCGATCAAAAAGTTTAACAATTAATCGAGAAATTAATCTTTAATTTCCACAGCCCTAAATTATTGGACTTGATGGGTTTGATGAATAGCCCGTGAATCAGATTGAGGCTGATTCACTTATCTCTACCTATAAATGACGTAAGAAGTAAATAATTTCATATGAAGTCCATCAATAGAAATTGTACTTTCCGCCAATAAGTAGATGTGTAACTACTAAGTGACTGTAGCAAAATAGGGGCTGCACTACAAGATCTTTAAAAAAACAAACAGAGTTATACCCAGAGTCCAGACCCAATATTAGTTAATTAACCCTGGTCATGGGTGAAAATTACTTAAACTATCGGCTTTCAAACGAACCTCGACTGTGTATAACTATACAAAAGAAAAGGATCTGATCAAAGAGGATCAGATCAAAAGCCAGTGCAATGAGGATCGGAATGCCGCATGGAGTACAAAAATATAAAGTTTATTTCAATACAGTAAAAATGATGGGTCACTACACAAAACACCCACTAGCCATCACCAGATAACTCTACTCCAAACTCATTTAAAATAGGTCAAGCAATCAATACACCTATTCGAACACCATGCACACAGAGGCCAGCTGCTCAAACGTATGGTACCTGTACAGCTCAGAGTAAGAGCAAAACAGCGCTGAAGACATTAGTCTAGCATATGTTACTCAAATGAGATATAATGTATCAATAGGTTATGAGGAGGTAGCTGCATCTTTGAACTCAGCCGCTGGTGTTTAAACTCATTAAGTCAAAAATGAAACATAAAGTTGGTGGTGAATAATTGTTTCATTTGCGGTCGCCTCTGTAAGTATGATGCAAGTTCATAGGATATCGATTGCCTCCTAAAAAAAAAAACCTGATTATTGGAAGAAAGGAAAAAAGCTTCTAAGAACGGCTATAGGTTTTACATTTTGAAGGCCACCAAAGTATAACCATAGCTCAAATTCTGCAAATCTAATCAGTTAATCAGTCAATTGAAAGGTGGTTTTCTTCTGAGCAATACTATTCCTTATGAGCAAAGAAAGTGCAAACTATATCTTCCATGTTTGTATCATTTTTAGAAAGCGTTTAACATACACATTTGCCACTGGTTAATGTTTCTGCAATCACATGCACAGACTCCATTTTCCCCCACCTGTAGCTGCTCTGTTATCTAGCAACCACCACTGGGCCCTTCTGCCCTTGTGCCCCAACGGTGATGCCATATTTTTCCTCATTTATAATTCTTAATTCCTCACCTTCTTCTGGGCATGTATCCAACACAGACAGAGTAAAAAAAGTTGGGAACTGGAGAGAGGGATTGGGGCAAGCATACCACTCCATGCGCAAAACCTCTCCAAACACAACGATAACTTGTTTTTCTAATTAACTGAATGACAAGGCAAAGTTTTGCCAGCAGTGGAAGTCATTCCTCATGTTCATCTACCATTGGAATTTAAAGAGATATTTTGGTCAGTGATCTGGATAGCCTATCTAAGTTAACCTCTGATACCAGGTTAAGGTCATCTGTACAAACACTGGCATGGTAGGCTGTGAAGCTTACTGCTGATATAAAAATGTGTTAGGGGTGGTAGATTAATATTCTATTGATATAAAAAACAACTTTTTAATTGACCTAAACCCAGAGGACAATCTTGCTTTTTTTTACCCAACAAACTTTCTTTTAACTTAACCTATACATAAAGAACATTTTCTTGGCCTGGAGGGAGGTGTCAGGGGCAGAGTTTTTATGAATGATTGACTCTTTCTAGTAAGAACTTATGTGACTCCCCTTTGTGGTTATGACCTGTTGTTGAACCAAGCCCCTGTCAGGTGTTAAGAAAGTCCATCAAATACTTGCATTGCTAGTTACGTGTAAGTATAGTGGCAGTGGGACAAGTAGAGAGGGGCACTTAAACAAAAGAATAATGTAATTTAAGTGCACTGTAATAAAGGGTGGTTAATAAAAATCATTATTCCTTTAATTGTACTGCTGTTCCCAACTAAATTTGTATAGAATGCAATTCATGACGTTTATTAAAAACCAATAGCAGATTTATTATAGTAAAAATGTATATAATACTATTATTTGTTTTATATATGTGCATCTTTCTTTTTATATGTGTAATCTATCTTCATTGTATTTTGGATTTTGTGCTGAAAAAAATCACACACTTGGGAGAACTAATATGTTGAAATTGCTCACTCTGCCAAATGGCCAGTAAGTGCCAAAGTAATCCCAGTACTAAACAAAATAGCCCTGAGGCAAAGCTGAAATGGAATTAATGCATGGAACCAGTTTTGTTTACTGTGCTGTAGTTAGCGCTTCAATAGATAGCCATTATAGTAAATAATGCATACCATTTATTCTAAAGACAAACAGACAGATTGATATTTGTTAGAGAGACAGACAGATATACAGAAAGCTATCCTGGTTTTTAACTGTTTGCTATTCAGCCTATTTGATTTCACAGCTCATATTATTCTTCAGGAATGAAATTAACACATGCAATCCTGAGATCTATCTTGAATGCAATTTGGAAAATCACCTTAAAATCTATTTTAAAAAGCAAGGGTTTTTTTTTAGAAAGGGGGGAGGGGAGATTTGGCTTGGTTGTGAAAAAGTTATTTGTTTTTAGGGGATCATTTAGCAAACATTCCCCAGAGCCACATTCTTGTGTTTTAAAAAACAAACAGACAAAAACTAAAGTGTTTGTACTTAATATATTTCTTAATAAGTCCAGTTTTAAAGAACATATAGGTTAGTACTAACAAGGGCAGTTTCCGAGATAAATGCATATAT
>NW_017307990.1:214501-217021 GCF_000935625.1 Nanorana parkeri
TATATATATTATTATATTTATTCTGTATATATCAGACTTCTGTTCCTGTTCCTTTAAAAACGTTTATTTTTATTTTTTTTTAATTTCATTGATTCCTGTCATTCAGGGCACTTTCCCGGATCCCCATACACTTTTTATGGCCAATAAATTGCATATAAGGCTTCAAAATGGGCACATTTAATTTTCTGAGTTCTACCCCCATAGACTTACATTGAGTTCTAAGTTCGAATTAGAACTTTTTCCATGTTTGAAAGTTTGAATTAGAACCAAACACAGGGGTGTTCGGCTCATCCATACTTATAAGCAAGTAAAACTTAATTCAGCATTCCTCCAGATCTCAGTGCTTCATCTAAACCCGTAACCAATAATTATGAGGCTTTTTCACTTAGCTGCCGTAGGCAGCCAAGTGAATAATCGAGCCGAAGTGAAGTCAGCCGAACGCTGTTCTGCTATTCACTTCAGCCTTGTAGGGCTGAATACATAGGTTAAAATCAGCCGTACATTGGCTGCCTTTTGGGCTGCAAATCAGAAGATTTTGAATTCTGTGTCCTCAATGTCTTTCTTGATATCAAAAGCGAAAAATAAGAGGACTTTTCTAAGCCCGGACTTTTCATTGAAGCCCACAGTAGTAAAATAAATATAATTAAAGAAAGAAGAAAATAAATGTAGAAAGTTACATTTTTACTATGCATTTTTATGGACTGCATTTAAAAAAACAGTACATGCCCATTTATGGTGCCATTTCGGTGTTTTGGCCAGCCTATTCAAATGAATGTACTGTCCTAAAATAATGCATGTTAAGTCTGTTATGTGCATGTGGAAAAAAGCAAAATTGGTTTGGTCACTTAAAGTGCAAAATGAAAGGCACAGCTAAAACGGGGTTTGAGACTAAAGCTGGGTACACAAGGTTTAAATTGCGGCTGATTTGGCAGGAATTGGCTTTAATTCAATCTATGGGTAGCCCTGGCTTCTTGATAAAAGTTGTACGTTGGATTGACTTGTTGAAGGGGCATATTGGAAAATCCTTGACTGAACAGTGCTTGCAGCTAAACAGTTGCAAGCACTTTATTCTGACAGCATTGGGCACCACTGTCAAAATAGAAAGGACATAGTAGAGGATTCCTCCATCCACACTGTAGGCTGATAGAAAAATCTATCCATGTGTACGCAGATTAACACATGTACTTGTAGCCACCACATTGTGCCTGCTCTTTAAGGACTGTTATTATCTTGAGCTGTTGCTGGCAGTAGTCTGGTATTCTGCCTGTTTTCACAAATTGCTCAGGCAAGTGAATATCCAGGACAGATTTCCTCTGTAGAATCAACATTAAGTATCTTTACTGTTTCTTACAGAGACGGAGAGAAAGCTGCATAGCGCAAAAACTGTAATGTATGTGCTATTTTCATTTCCCTTTACTAAAAATAACTGTAGTTATTATTAAAAATCTTATAGCTTAGTAATTTGAGTCCGTAGCCATATTACCAGAAGCTTTATTCCAACCCAGCATTATGTGGAAGGATCTTTTATAATCACAGCAACAATGTTTATCCAGACTGAGGTATATTCAGTGGACTTTTTAGCTTTAATATTTCTTGGATAGTGTTAGCAGTTCACAAACTGATTTAACCCCTTGCAAAGAGTTACTTTTTAACAGTAAAACACCATTTGTGGATTTGCTCTATATCGATGTTAAACAGAGATTGCACACTAGTTTCACTCTGATGATGTGAATGCTTTGGTTATGGAGCAAAAAGTGTTTAATCACTTTACAGTAGTTTTGTCTTATTTTTTAAACAGATTTCTTCCTTCATTACGATAACTCTAGTAAGTCAGAATTATTTGCAGCCATAGCTAAATTGTGCTGGAGGTAAGCAGTCCATTCTATTAGAATGATCAGTAACAACGTACAAGAAATAATTGGCAGGCCAGGATACTGTGTGATTCTCCAAAGAGATATTATATAGATTGTTTAGAGGCCAGAGTTAGCTTAACTAGGATATTGACCTTGCAGTAAAGGTCGCAAGGAGCAAAGTGTTATTTCTTAATGAACCCAAATCAACCAATCATAATCTATCATGTGCTGGTCTGACTGCAGAAGAGTACATTTCAATTGGTTGCAATGGGTTACTGCACTATGGAATTAGCATTGACTCCTTATATTGTTTATTAAATAGTGCCATAGATCTCTAGAAATCATAGAAGTTTTAATAATTTAATTTAATAATATACTTTTTTTTCTAGGTAGTCCTTTAGGAAACCTACAATTTTGTACCAAAAAATGTGTTTTACCACCACACCCACAGTACAGTCCAGTGCTTTCTAACCTCATTGTATATATAATGAGTCTGTACATGTGTAACAGCTTCACTATAGTGGAGTCTATACTGTAAGGCAGTGAAGGGGGAATATAAGGCAGTGAAGGGGGAAATTCGATTATTATAAAATAATAATGATAAAATTCAAGGTTTCCCAGTTGGCTAAACTCATCATTTCTGGCTATCAACCGCCTTCCCCCCCCC
>NW_017307990.1:218749-227344 GCF_000935625.1 Nanorana parkeri
AAAAGCACACATTAATAACTAATTATATATGTTCTAATGAAAATGAGTCAAACTAACACTTTATTCAGACTGCACCTTCTTGCAAGCTAAAATATTGGTGTGCAATTCAAACTCATGTCTGTATACTTTGTATAGTATTACCATTGGTATAGTCTACCTAATATATTTTAAGAAGAAGAGAGAGGGAAGAGAGAGGAAGAGAAAGATCAGGGACAGAGATAAATAATGAGAGTACTATGATTCACAGGATCAAAGGTCATTTGCACATTTTAACAATCTTGTAGGATAGCTAAAACTAAAAGCGATGACTCCCTATGGTGTAAGCTACACAATCATTGCAAGTAGTAGCAGTTAAATGCACATGAGCTTATAATGCTTCAATTGGGTGTAATTGATTTCTAACAGGGCAGCTGAGTGAATAACCGAGCCAAAGTGAAGTAAGCCGAATGCCGTTCAGCTATTCACTTCAGCTCAGCATGGCTGATTTCAGCTGTACATTGGCTAAAATCAGCTAAAATCAGCCGTACATTGTCTGGCTTTGGCTGCCTTTGGTCATCTGAACATGCTCTGAGACGAAGTGCAGAAACAGTTCAACTGAGCGATCAAACATCTGGATCGGCTGAGCCGAAGCTCCGGCAGTTCACTCACTGCCGTTCGCCCCTGAACGGCAGTGAGGGAATAGCTGAATGCTGCCAAGCTGCAATTAGCTCAGAAATTCTGCTCGCTACCACCGAGGCAGCGAGCAGAATAACAAAAAAGTAAACAAATGAAAAAAAAGTTTCAAAATTATTAAAATAAATGTAAAAAGAAAAAAAGTTAAGAAAATAATAACAAATGTCAGGTCCCCTTCCCAAACAATACCAGACCCTTTAGGTCTGGTAGGAATGTTAGGAGGGGACCCCTATTTAGAAAAAATGCGTGGGGTTCCCCCCTCCCTGCTATACCAGGCCACATGCCCTCGGCACTGGGAGGGTGCTTTTCCAGGGTCGTTGGGGACAAGGGCCTTTTCCCCACAAGCCCTGGGGCCTTGGTTATGGGGGTGCGGGCAGGGGGGCCTATTTAATAAAGGGGCACCCAGATGCGCCCCCCTTGGTGAATGAGTAAGGGGTGCTTGTACCCCAACCCATTCACTAAAGGGTTAAAATAAATGTTAAAAAAGAGGCCAGACTTTAATAAAAAAAAACATTTAATTGAAATAAATAAACAGTCCTTTATTAAACCCCCCCAAAAAATGGATTCACCAATGCAATCTAGGGTCAATCATGATGTCCAGCGTTGTCCATGACGACGACAACTCGGCGAAATATAAAAAAATAAAATAATAAATGAATAATAATAAAAAAATAAACCGAAGCCCGCTGATTGGACAGTACGCGAGGAACTCCCGTCACAGAATGAAGAATCTGAGAGATGCTGGCAAAATATAAACAATTGGTCAGCACTACCGGTGACAACACCTCTAGCTCTGCCCAACTGTTTACATTTGGCCGACACCTTCCAGAGTCTTCCAGCATGTTCTGGACAAATGATAACAGCTGGGCGGGGCCAGCCGAGATGTCACGGCCCGGCTCCGCCAGTTGTCATGAAATGACAAATAACCTGGCCTGAGGATGCTGGTCTATCAATACATGGCAACAGCTGGGCGGAGCTAGCCATGACATCACGGTCGGCTCTGCCCAGTTGTTGTTTAATGACAGACCATCGTCCCCAGGTCATTTGAGGATGCTGATCTGTCATTACAGTACAACAATTGGGCGGAGCCAGCCGTGACATCTCAGCTGACTCAGCCCAGCTCTTGTCATTTACGAGACCGATGATCAGACCTACTTCGGCTGAGACTACAGCTCAGCTGAGCCGAAGCATAAGCGTTTGGCTCGAATGAGCAGTTTGCCTGCCTTTGGCTGCTGTACGGGCTATAGTGAATAGCCTGTATAGTAGCCCTTCGGTTTGAGTGAACCGAAGGGCACCAGCTCCGAAGTGAGCCGAAGGATCAGCCGAAGTTATGGCCGGATCCTTCGGCTCATTAGTGAATAACACTCTAAGATCTTGTTCATACAGGCTTTGGCTTGCATAACATGTGTACAGCAAGCTTTTACAAAGCATTTCCAAATCTTTGATTCAGCTGTTAAAAATCTTAATGGCTCTAGAAGGCTTTTAGTAAGTGTCTGCAGTACTTCAAACTTGCTGAAAGTTGGCTAAAGTATTCAAGTAGATTGGTAAACATTATTAAACTGGGGATAAATGTTGCTTTAATGTGAACCTGTTCTTTGCTCACACAGTTTACACAGAACTATAGATTCCCCATGTGACAGCACTGATTGGTCCAACACTGTCACATGTCACATGGAAGTATCGGATGTTTCCTTCAGCTCCCAGTGCGAAACAGAGGAATGGAGAGGAAAGGTGACTGTATACTAATGGAGTAATAGGGGATTAAAGAAATCATGTTTGCTTTAATGTAGTATTAAACTCTCAAACTTTTTTTCACTAAATGAATCCAGATGAAACAAATATACATCGCCCAGCAAAGTATTTCTTTAGGTTTTTACCCAAGCACTTACAGTCATCATGTTTCTGAACAGCTGACTTCAGCTCTCTCAGCTCCACTTCCCTGAACTTCCTGTCCAGTACAAGGTCACAAGGAATAGAGCAGTCTTCTGCAGTAGTCCATCCACTAGCTTGGGGAAGGGAGGAAGGAAGAGTGGGGAGCACAGAGCAGAGGAGTAGCTTGCCTTGCTGTGCTTGTGTATTTGTGGGAATACACACAGCTTACTAGCACACAGAAGTGTGGCGCAATAGGACTCTGCAAGGAAAAGAAGCCACCCTAAAACAGGATATCAGGGCCAGTGCTCAGAGGACCAACTGATTCTACAGGAAACTAAAACTTTACAACATCAGAAAGCAGCATCCATTGTAAGTGATTTAATCAGCATTTGAAATAGTGTAAAACCTTTTGACTTTATTATCACTTTAAGGGCTTGTTCACACCATCTCCAGACCAGATCTGGATGTGTTTCTGGAAATGCTGGTATATGAATTTTTGATGCATTTTTAAGTGTTTTAGATGCATTCCAGTGCTTTTTTCTGTTTCGTCTCAATTACATTTCTGATGCGTTCTGGTGTGTTTGCATGCATGTGCATGTGTTTATATGTGTTTTGGTGCATTCCAGGCCAGACAAATAGTGTATGCAGTACTTTTAATAAAAATGTTCTGGACTAAACTAGTGTGAATTAGCCTAACTATTTAGAAATGAACGGGGATGCGTTTTTGGACCAGACAAAGAAAATTCTGCTCTAGATCTGGTCTGGACATGTTGTGAATGGGCCCTAAGAGTGTCAACCACCCAGCTTGAAGCTTTTTGTAAAAGCTGGCTGTGCACATTTCTCTTGTAGAATCTGAATCTCCTGTATACCAGGCCTCCTAATGTAGCTTACATATCTTATAGAGCTTATTTTCAGTAAAGTAAAAATAAAAAAACATGTAAAATAGAGCAAATAAGAGAACAAATAAAAGAAATTAGGGCATTTTGAGGAACTCTCATTCACTATCTTCCCATTTTTGTAGGTTCCCATACGTTTTAGGATAATTTATACAATACGTAAAATTAGGCTGGGAAATTATAGGTAAAAGTTTTAGGATATAATTTTACACAATGTACATGATGAATAAAAACATAGGGGTCTATTCACGAAGCTGCCGAAGGATCTGGCCGTAGCTTCGGCTGATCCTTAGGCTAGCTTTTGCCTCAGGACCCCTTCGGTTCAGTAGAACCCAAGGGGTGCTGTACGGGCTATTCACAATAGCCCGTACAGCTCCCGATCATGGCCGAGCGGCTCAGCCGAGCCGAACGCATATGCATCGGCTCGGCTGTGCCGTGCTGAAAGCCGAAGCTGGCCGAGCGGCCAGCCTGCTTCTGACAAGTAGCGATTTTGCCCAGAGAAATACCACCTGCTGTAAATACCAAGGCACTTTCCAATGTCAGAGGTGCAAATTCTGTCGATTCGTCCAGACCGGAAGTGAGATATCCACCCCTACTGGTTAAAAATTTAAGGCCCGTCATTTTGTAAACTGTGAGACAAAAAAAAGCTCTCCAGCCACTAGGTGTGTTAATCATTTTTGTGAAAACCTTGGATGGGGTTTCCTAAATCACAGTTATTTCTTAATATAAAAGAAAAAATATTTTTGCCAGTGTCTACACATCTGTATGCTTAATATTGTTCAATAATAGAAGTAGTCAATATCTCTTAATCAGGAGGGAAACTACTGTAAAAATTAAACAAAATTCTGTTTTTTGCTGAATGTCTGCTGCATATGAGTGTTTGTTTTTTTTCTCTTTAGAATTATATCTAAAGTCAAATATTTTTTCATCTTGGATAGAGTAAGAAAACTTAAAAGGACCAGGGTTTTTTTCCATACAGTATGTGTTATACCAGGAAGACTTCATTTTACTTTTTGACCTGTAGACAAAACAGGAAGTGAGAGAAAAGTCTGCAGGACGGGCCAGTTTGAAGCTATAAAGGTGTGCAAATCTGGGTTACAGGAAATTGGACTGCTTTAAATATCTAATTATTAATACAATTAATAAAATATTTTTCATCTACACTATATTGCCAAAAGTATTGTTACACCCCTCCAAATCATTGGATTCAAGTGTGCCAATCACCTTCATGGCCACAGGTGTATAAAATCAAGCACCTAGGCATGCAGACTGCTTCTACAAACATTTGTGAAAGTATGGGTCGCTCTCAGGAGCTCAGTGAATTCCAGTGTGGTACAGTGATAGGCTGCCACCTGTGCAATAAGTCCATCCGTGAAATTTCCTTGCTAATAAATATTCCATGGTCAACTGTTAGTGGTATTATAACAAAGTGGAAGCAACTGTAAAGAACAGCAACTCAGCCACGAAGTGGTAGGTCACGTAAAATGACAGAGCGGGGTGAGCGCATGCTGAAGCACACAGTGCGCAGAAGTCAACAACTGTAAATAGAGAGCTTCATGGAATGGGTTTCCATGGCCGAGCAGCTGCATCCAAGCCTTACATCACATAGTTACATAGTATTTGAGGTTGAATAAAGACATATGTCCATCATGTCCAACCTATTTTGTGTATGTGTATGGTCCTATTGATGTGTAATATGTATAGTCCCTGTGTGTTCTCAATCTTAAGAGTACTCCCACATGGAAGAAAAATATATTTGAAATATATTTTTAAAAAACATTCTTAATATATTCTTCCCAAATATATTGACATATATTTCAAATACCACAATTTTGGCCATATTCAATATATTTCAAAAATATATTGCAATATATTTGTGAATATATTATTCAATACATGTCCCAATGCATGCTGAAATATATTTCAAAATGTATTTTGGGATACATTGTGAAATATGCTGTGAATATATTCTAGAATATATATTAAATGCATTTATAAATGCATTTAAGGTGGGAAATAATGTAACAATAATGGGTGCTGATAATAAAGGGAATCTCCACTTGCTAGAAAGGCTTTTGATTTGTATTTCTATTAGCAATGTGCCTATTTTATTAGGTTAGTTTATATTCCTGTGATGCTATGTTAACCGATTGCCATCTGCCCACTGTAAATACACGGGAGGACTGCAGACACTTCCCAGCAGGTGGATGTGCCTGTACGTAATTTCTGTTCTGCAGGCGCGCGAGTAGAATCCCACCGGGCCTGTACCAACTGTTACATAGAAGTGTTCAGCCAGCTCTACAGCCAGCCAATCGCTTGTATCACAATGTAGAGTGCCACGGCACCCTCTGCTGCCGTGGCCCCCCTTCACTATTGTTTACTAGCACAGCGACTGTCTATACAGAGAACGGAGGCAAGATCAGCATTCCCCTCTGCGGATCACTCCTCTTCTCTCTCTGAAGTGGGAAGCAATGTGTATTACATCACTTCCACCTTTAGCTATCATATCTCTGGCTGCTATAGCCAGAGAAGAAGCCGGTGGAGCAGATCTCTGCTTCATCAGCTTCTTGGGGGGTCCCAAGGTGACATTAGGGGTCTTAGTGAACCCTGTCTCCATAAAGAAGACCTGTCAGTGTATATTGGCTATCACATAGGGGGCTTGTTATTCCCCTATGTGATAGCAATAAAGTAAAGTTTAAAAAATAAAAGTTTAAAAACAATTAGTTTAATATTACAAAAATTAAACCCCGCCCCCAAAAACTAAGTCCCCCAGCACATATAAACGTAAATATGCGTCTGGTGCGCCAATGTGTGAAAACAACGATTACGCCACACATGTTACATATTGCCGCGAACGTGGGAGTGTGAGCAATAATTTTAGGGCCATCAATCACTGTTAACACTAAATTGATGAGCAGTAAAAGCTTTTAAAGCGTTGCCTATGGCCAATTATAGGAATTGTAGTTTTTTGCAATTTCGCGGGCGCGCGCAATTTTAAAGCTTGACATGTTTGGTGTCTATTTAACCAACGTGACCCCGTCTTTTATATTTTAACAAATTGGGTAATGATAATTGTTTAATAACATAATGTAGGGAAAACTGTTTTTTTCCTCAAACTTTTGTCATAGTAAAAAAAAAAACCAGTGGTGATTAAATACCATCAAAAGAAATCTCTATCTATCCCCAAAAATGGTATAAAATGAATTTCAGTACAGCATTGCATGACAGAATAAATGTCAAAGTACTGCAGCGCTGAATATTGAAAAATTACCGGGACAGAAGGGGGAACACCGCGGTAAGCAAGTGGTTATGATTTATTTTTCTTTCATATAGGGCTGAACTTACAAAATGTCTCATGCTGGGAGATGAGTGACTAAATCCTCCCCTGATCACCAGTCTGTATTGTAACAGTATTTGTGATGCACCAGTCCCTCTGCCCTTTCATAACCTCTCTACATATAGTATAATGCATAATGTCTTCCAACAATACAATGCGCCATGCCACGGTGCTCGTATTGTGCAGGAGTGCTTTCAAGAACATGAGGGAGAATTTACCTTGCTTAGGTGGCCCCCACAATCACCAGATCTCAATCCAATTGAGCATTTGTGGGACAAAGTTGAAAGAGCCATCAGGCAGCTGGTTCCACAACCATCAAATCTCACAGAACTCGACAGTGCTATTCATCAGGCATGGTGTCAGATTCCCTGCATCACTTTTAAACATCTTGTGGAGTCAATGCCAAGAAGAATCGCTGCAGTATTGAAGGCAAAGGGTGGACCAACGAAGTACTGATGGGAGGGTTATAATAATCTGGCCCCTCAGTGTATGTATATCTATCTATATATATATATATATACAGGGCTCAAAATTTCCACTCGTCCCCTCGCAAATCACCAGTGAAAATTGCGTGGGGGCGAGTGGAAATCCTTGGGGGGAAACTGCAGCGGCGATCGCTGTGTCAGTTTTCTCTTCTCCTCGGCCACTCTATAGTGGCATTGGCTAAGGAGGTGAAGAGAGAAGTGACTCGGCAATCGCCGCTGCTGAAGGAGTATATTCAGTGCGGCTGTCTTAACTCAGGCTCCTGCAGCTTCCTCCGCCCACCTCAGCTGCCATAGGCTGGGTGGAAGACCACAGAGCACCTATTGGCTGAAAGGACAGCGAGGGAGAGGCAGGAAACCTGGGGCATGGAGGATACATTGCTGTACCACCCACCACCACCATGAGAGGAAGAGCGCACCTGAATCACATCAGCTGTGGGAAATGTAAGTCCCTATTTTTTCTGCCTTACACCACTGACCTCTGCACTATGCGTTACATTACTGACCTCTGTAGTGTGCGTCATACTGCTGACCTCTGTACTGTGCATTACATTACTGAGCTCTGTACTGCCCGTTACATTTCTGACCTCTGTACTGTGCGTCATACTGCTGACCTCTGTACTGTGCGTTACATTACTGAGCTGTGTACTGCGCGTTACATTACTGACTTCTGTACTGCTGACCTCTGCTTTGTGCGTCATACCACTGACCTCTGTACTGTGTGTCATACCGCTGACCTCTGTACTGTTTTCCATACCTCTGGCATCTGTACTCTGCATCACACTGCTGATCTCTGCACTCTGCATTGTTACTGACCTCTGTACTGTGCGGCATACCGCTGACCTCTGTACTCTGTACATTTCTCCAGCGTGAAACCTGAGGGAGGCTCACAAGGCTGCTGGAGGCTTCACCTCTGTACATGGAGGCAAAATCGCTGCAACCCCACCACCAGAAGAGGAAGAGAGCACCAGGATCAGATAAACTGTGCACTGTAAGTCCCTCTTTTTTCCGCATTACACCACTGACTTCTGCCCTCTGCGTTAGATTACTGACCTCTGTACTGTTGACCTTTGTACTGTGCGTAGCACTGCTGGCCTCTGTACTCTGCATCACACCATTAGCCTTTGTACTGTGCGTCAACCCGGCTGGTCTCTGTACTCGGCATTACACCACTGGCCTCTGCACTCTGTGTGTTACTGATCTCTGTACTCTGCGGCACACCGCTGACCTGGCGGAATTAAGGCCGGGGCAGGGTAGGGGGTTAGGTTGGGAAACTGGCGGTGAGTAACTCTTAAGGCCTGGCTAGTAGCTCAGGACTTGAAATTTTATATATATA
>NW_017307990.1:227546-310559 GCF_000935625.1 Nanorana parkeri
TATATATATTTATTTATATATTAGATAATTCTGTAGTATTATAACTCTTTCTAATGCTTGGTGTACCACAAAGGAACATAAAGCTTTTTAAAAAGTTGAGACATTATTTAAACATTTTTAAAAAAGGAAAAGAAAAAAAGAAAAATATTTTAAAGAAAAAAAAGGAAAAACAATTGGGCGGGGCTAGCGGTGACAGCTAGCTCCACCAAACTATTACCTATTGACTGGCACCTGCCAGAGCCTTCTAGCAGGTCCCAGCCAATGAATACCAACTGGGCGGAGACGGCCGTACGTTACGGCCGGCTCTACCCAGTTGTTTTTGTTTAATGACAGATTAATGCCCCCAGGTCATTTGGGGACGCTGATCTGTCATTACAACTGGGCGTAGCGAGCCATGAGATCACAGCTGGCTCCGCCCAGCTGTCATTTGCTTGGAGATCGGTCGGCTTCCCCGACCTTTCTCCACGCTTTGGCTGTCACTTCAGCTCAGTGGAGCCGAAGCATATGCCTTCGGCTCTGCTGCCTTCGACTGCTGTACAGGCTATTGTGAATAGCCCGTACAGCAGCCATTCGGTTCGACTGTACCGAAGTGTAGAGGAGGCCGAAGAGAGCTGAAGGATCAGCCGAAGCTACAGCTGGATCCTTTGGCTCTTTAGTGAATAACCTCCTAAGTGAATAAACACCAGCTGTAGTAGTCGGAAATTTCTCGCCAGTTCCCCAAGTGCTGTGACTATGATAAAGGTGCCATAGCATATAACATTCCTATATAATGTGACCAAAATGACATTTGTAACATGTACTTTGCATCAAGAAATTTTTTGCAGAAGCATGATAACAAATTACAACAATCTTTTGTATGTGGTCATAAAAAGTTACTTTTATGATAATTTGTTTATCATCTCATCTAATATATTACCATTAGATTTGATGTCACTCGCAAAAGGGAGAAAAGCCAGGTTTATTTTAAAAGCTAATATATGCTCAAAGCAACTCAAATTAAACTCAGGAATTTTGACATTTATGGGTCCTATGTCCTTCAATCTGCATGCACTTTACTTCTGATTGACAGCATCTTTTTTATTAATAGCTATTTAATTATTTGGATAGATGGTCACTAAGATTTGAGTAAACTTAGTTCCTTTTGCAATAAATTTATAAATAAATAAAAGAAATAATGAAAAAAAAAAAGAAAAGTCACATGAAATGTATTTCATAGATGGCAGTATTGCCCCATTTCCTTTTTGAAACGTAGTAACAAAAATATTTTGTTAACAATTATTGCACGCTAATTCTTAGATAATCCACATTTGATTAACGCAGCTTTAATTCAGATATATGCATATGTGTGAATTTGCTAGCTACACTGGCACAGCCAGCTTGCCTTTGCTGCAAACATCCAATCATGCTCTGGGGAATTTCTGAAGTTTTTTTAATCCCCTTGCGCTTGATGGGGTTTTTGAAGTGAAATAAGTTCACTGGACCAATGTAAACATTTCTTTAGAAAGTAAACCCCATTGTGATACATTGCTACTGGTTGACTTGTTTGCATTTTACATATCTGCGTTTGATCATGCAGGCATGCAAACATTTCTTAAAATTGTTATATAGTGTTAATAATTTTGATTTATCAGTTCAAACTATAAAAGTTACAATGCACTGCTTTAATCAAGTTTTATTAAAAAAACAGTACAAATTTTCATAATTTTCAGAAGGAATAAAAGAATATTTAAGCTGTTTGAACTACAAAAGCAGTTGTATACCTTATGTAAAACAGTTGGCCAGGGCACTGCAACACTATGCAAATATGCTTAAGTAGAGAATAAGCTTTGCTCTCTACTCTTTATGCATGGTCTGTTTATAGAATGGTGTATCATGTTTCAAGTCAGTAAGTAATACTATACACACAGTTCTGTTTAGTGATCTGTCACAAAATACTTCTTTTCATCACCTGGCCAGTCTGCAGTTATAAAGATACAGATACTACACAGCTCATGTGCTGTTTTGTGCTAGTAGGAGATAATTTAGGATTATCAGAACATAATTTCATTCATGTAATCGTATGTGTAGGAAATGAAGAATATTAGCAATAGTGCAGAATACTACAACTTCTGTCTACAACAGTTAATGTGTATAGAAAATATTGATGAAATAATTATTTAAGCAAAGTAAATTGCTTTATTTCTATTTAACTGTGACTTTCACTTTCTAATCTACTGCCAGTATTGATACTTACAAAACTACCAGACTGAAATCATTAGCAGACATAAAACTAGGTCAACTTTCTGTAATGTAATTATTAACATGACCTATTTATATTAATTTTAACAATTTACAATGTAAAATACATTTCTAAGTGTAGTAACTAGAACAGTACTGTTTCATCTCATTACTTGCCTTCTCTGTATTAATAATAAGGTAAAATGCAAATTGTATACTACCAATTACATACATTATATGCAATACACTTTTTACATTCATATTTCTCCGATGGAAAAGATTTGAAAACATTAGAAAATATCCTACTGAAGCTGACAACAGATACATTTGTAGTGACAACACATTTGGATACCTGTGTAAGTAGTTTATGTGAGTGTGCATGTGTGTGTATATTGTGTGCATTACAAAAAGAAAATAACTATAAAATGTTAAATATTAAGCATGAATAATTTGTATAAATCAACAGAAAATTAATATCCCAAAGGCATTATGCTGACATGCGCCAAAGTAAATAATTTTGGTATAGTCAATCACAGCTCTGCCCTGCAGGTAGACCTTCAGCAATGAATGAGAGAAGGCACAGATAGAGACTAAGAGAAAACACAGACACTAGGTCTGATGCTGAGCCTTGAAAGCCTGAACACTAGGGTTGTGAATCCTCAAGTCACATGTCCGCCATGCAAAACAGGACATACCTTTCTGCTTGCTGCTTCTGTTGGCTGAAACAAAGCAGTCCCATTCTCAGCGGGAGGCCAAGTCAAAATGAAATTTTATTTAGTCTGCACTTTCTCCCAGATCAGGTTTCGGAATGACTGCTCTTGGAGATAGCCTCGTTGTGGCTGATGCATGCTTTGCATATGAAATGCCAGTGACAGAAAAAAAAATACCATACATGAACACTCTCCTTAGAAAATAGTGCAGTGTAAATGTGACCAGAGAAACTAGGCAAATGTTCACTGATACACAAGACAGATTTTCTACCTTAAAAAATATACAACAAGAAGTGTTCATAAGTAATCCTTTTTGTTTTTAAAGAAACATATATTAATAACACTTTTGCTTAAGTATAAATAGTAACATTACTAAGTGTAAAATGTGAGCTGGGAATGTTGTCTATTGACATAAAAAAGAATCTCAGTCAAAAATGTAAATACAATATCAGATATAGTAGTATAAACATACATGCTCCCTTTTGCTCTTTTTATTTCCTTTTATAAACCTCATTAGGTGATCCTTTGTTGTTTTCTGTTTAAAATAATGTATTTGCTAGGTGGGCAATACTATGTTCTTTTGAAACACTGATCAATTTGTTTATTTTAAAATAATTGAAACTTGTTAATTTGATTGGCTTTTACAAGGGAGCAAAGATTCCCTGCTCAAGCAAAAAATAAATAAATTGCCTTTATATATAATATTTTATTTTACTGTTACAGCACAGGTGTACATTGTGCATGACATTCCAAATGACTGTCTTTAAATAGTTGTTTGGGAAAGAAAAAACATCTTCACAAAGACAAAGAAAGCCATTTTTGTTCATAAATGTAATATGAGACAGCTGACTACCTAAAAAAAGACATTATTAGAATCCATTTTCAAAATGCTGATTCACGCCATTGAAATGATCAGTGATGCAGGAGTGCACTTTAATTTATTACAGAGTAAAGGCACGAGCAGAGATTTTTTTTAACGTATTGAGCAACTCTGAATTATGCAGAGCACATATTAAATAAATAGAAATCATCATTACAGTCATTTTTTTCTGGAATGCAAGAAATGTGATTATCAAAGAGCATTTTTAGAACAAAAAGCGAACAGAGTTAGAACACAGCGTGCAAAAAAGAAAATGGGAAGAATTGAGGCAGTTAAAAAGTTGATATTGTAAAACACACTAAAACTCTTTAATGTTAAGCATGCTTTTTTTTTCTGGAGTGCTAGGCCACTTGAAATCAAATGTTGCATAAATCAGTTAAAACAGAAAGCATAAATGTCTCTCTGTGCTCGATATAATCACATGTTCTTGTTAGAAATCTGATGTTCAAACTGGTAAAAAATGATAATGAACAGCTGCAGGTCAGTTTTCAAAGCTGTGGGGGATAAAATGGTGTCTTAAATTGACATTTTAAGATGCAAAAAAAAGAAATGCTACAGTCACACTGAGACAATTTTGGAAGGAATGTCTGATTAGGATTCTATTTTTATCCTGATTGTGATCTCTCCTTGAAACTCAGTAAAGTTTGCTGTAAACTGTATTTGGCCTGTGTGGTGTAATAGGGCATCAAAAGTAAAGATTAACAATACATTATCTATTTCAATGGAAAGTATGAATAGGGTGATTGATTACTCAAGATTAATTTCTTTCTATGAAATTGTAGATCTGTGAAAAAAATTGAGCTGAGCAATAATTTTGTGAGGTTGCCAGGCAATTCAAATATAGGGATGTGATTAATAGCAGTTAACATCTCTGATACAACCTAACTGTGGTATCTGCTGTTCAATATCAACAACAAAATTGGCAGATTGAAAAGCTCATATTGAAATGAGTTGGAAGGTAGTGCAGGACAAAAAGATAAAGTAAAAAAGTATAATCTTATATTAGTCAATCTAGTTTTACCTTTGATCAGTTTAAAGGTGTCAGAGTAATCAAACATGATTGCTGATCGGTTTCTATGGGCCTTAAAAATTGTGTCTTTCAGCTTTTTCCCACTAGCAACTAAGCAGGTTGTCTTTCTTGTTACAAGGGAAGGACAGAACATGCATTGCAGACACTGATTGGTTAAAAGGAGGGAAACAAAAACTGTTATTCAATTAGACCTTTCATACTTAGGCCTCATGAGTTACTTCTCTTTCCTGCATTGAAACATTTTGCAACTAGAAATCAGTAAACCAGTTAACAAATTCTAGAGTCATCCTCAATCAAACTGATCCCCAATTAGCAGAGATTCATAAATATAAATTTCCTACTTAATTTAATCTGCCATGTAGGGCTATGAAGGTAAAATCCATCAGATCAAGGGAGACTACCATATGTCAATTTCTACATGCTGTCCTATTTCACTGGTTCATTCACTGAGCAGTCACTTGTGTGGTTACACTGTATCAAGTATATCTGTGATAGTTTGAG
The DNA here is from genome assembly GCF_000935625.1 of Nanorana parkeri. NCBI lineage: Eukaryota > Metazoa > Chordata > Amphibia > Anura > Dicroglossidae > Nanorana > Nanorana parkeri. The sequence continues at coordinate 232,885 of NW_017307990.1, forward strand.
CTAAATGAATGAACTATTTAGTTAGTCAATGTAAAAACTGGACTGTAAGACTCTCCCATGAGCCTGTGGTCCAGTTAGTAGCTTGATTCAGCTACTATGACACTCCATAGTAAAGGTGTGGGGTTAACAGGTTTGCCATTACAAATTCAAACCTACTCAGTTTACCTCCATAGAGGAGAGATCTAGGGGTTAGTTTAATAAATCAGTAGAAAATTTACTTAGATTGGTGAATAATATGAAGTTTTGTGCGTATCAATGATCCCATTATATGTAGAAAGGTGGAAGGTTATTTAAAGTGAGCTTCACATAGATTACCTAGCTTCATTTTTTTCACTAAGCCAATGAATAGGAATAGGAATGAAATTCAAGTTTGCGGCCATGTAGAGATTGAATCAAGCTTTACATATTCAAACTAAATTGCTAGGTCATGAAGCCTTTACCAAGATATCTAGGGGCCAACTTACTTTAAAGAGGGTTGCCAGATTCCCAAAAGACCCCCTCCCAGCAGACCCCTACATCTCTTGGAGACTAAATGTAGGTATTAAGTCTTTGTCCTCATCAACATGAGGACAAGGCCCCTTGCCACGGGGGAGGCATCTTGAAGGCATGTGGCCTAGTATGGTTCCAGAGGGGAGCACATGCTTATTGCCCCTTCCTTTCCTAGCCTGCCAGGCTGCATGCTCTGATAAGGGTCTGATGTAGATTTTTGGGACACATTTTATTTTTTTGCACAGTGTCATTGGTTGTTATGGTGCACCATGTGACTTTGGAGCCACCAGCAGCCTAGTAATCAATGATGTCATAATTTTCTAAGATGCAGGTGGTTGGCCCACACAGCAACTTTAATTGCAAGGATGCAGGTGGTCCGATGCCATTTTCCTTTTCAGTGTGGGGTCCCCCTTAAAATCCATACCAGACCATACACCAATTTACATGCAGGTTTAAGGCATCCTCTAAGCATTTTTTAAAGGGATTTTGTATTATTTGAAAGAACTGCTCTGCGCTGAATGGATTTTAAAATTCTTTTTTGTATTCATACGTTCCTTTCCCTATGTTATCCAAAATTTGCAAAATGACCTTGAAAAAGACAGAAAAAAATGACACTATTCCGCTACTATATGGTATAGCAAGATGAGCAGCGCTAAGAGTTCAATTAGCTATATCTCATACAGGTGGCAGTGATTTAAGCCAAAAATAGTGCTTTCTTAACACATTACTTAAATTAGATACTGCAAAGTATTTAATATCCAGACAATGTGATGAACTTTTAGTGTATCGTGTCAAAACATTAATATACATATAATGATTGTGATATAAAATACAAGCTGCTGTATTAAAGACCGCTGGGTCTGAAGATGTTTAAACCGAATTTACAGCGCTAATATGTGAATCAAATAACCATATATAAGTGTTTGTGTCATAAAGACACCAAGTGAATGCAAGTACAGTTAATCAATGAAAAAACACGGCACTATACTAATAAATAAACATGTAAAAGGTAGTGAGGTGACTTTTAACCAAGTAATTCTAGGTGTCTTAGTGTGTAAAAAATTAAGTGAATAAATCTACACAAATTAAAAAAGTTTTTTTACACCTTAATGTGCATTGATACCATTAAGTGACAAATCATATACGTGAAAAAATTCTGGTGAGTAAACAGAAGTATAAACGAAAATTATTGTGCATAACAATTGATTGTGCTGCGAAAAAAAAAATATATAAACTAATAAAGTCTCTGTAGTAGACAGCTCCGCTTCAAAGACAGGTAGCAGAGCCTTCCAATGTTCGGTAGAGTAGTGCTTTACTGGGGTTTGTATTGAGAGCAATACATCCCCCTAATAGAATGCGTACTCACCGCAAACTTTTGGCTGTAACAGACAGCCCCTAGCGTTTTGTCTGATGGGGGGACACCATTACTGCGGCGTCTTTCGTATCTCGTGCTTTACCATCAGTCCTCAGTGTAAAGTATTCCCACAGTCATGCAAAGAAAAATTCTTTCATCGGGCAATAGTTCCAGAAAGAGTTTATTTAAAATTTCTTTTAAAATTAGAAAAATCACATTCGGCCGGTCCGAAAACAAACGTGTTTGGTATGGTAGACCCGCTACTGTAGACTTCAATGAGGTTTCCTGATATGTTCAGGCTTCAATAATTTGTTTTAACTGTTCGGAGAATGTCCAGCAAACCAAACTTTGCCCGGTTTAGTTATCACTACTAATGAATATTTACTTTTGTAAGTAAAATGTTCTACTCCATTAGTATACTAACCTACATGCAAGAGACAGTAAAGAAGAAAGTAAGAATAGTTATTTCATTATTTGATAATTATTAATAATGTATATGACTGATTAACCTGTAAATATATAGCAAACAAAGAGGAGCATTTAATCCTTATCACCCACCCACATTACTGTATCATCAACATGGATGTTGTAGAGAAGCATAGTGCCTTTCAGGTGTGTGCTTGGGAAATAGACATTACTCCCCCTTTGAAGTGCCAGCATAATGTTCAATATCATAAGGTTGATATCTGTATGGTGGGGGCTAGAGAAGGACTGGGCTGAGAGGCGAGCAAATATTTGCCCCCTTAAGCCTGTACAAATAATATATGTTTGGCTGGTGGCCTTAATTGGAGATTCTGACCCATTCAGTCTCAAATTAAGCTAAGTGATGGAGTGTGTTTTTAATCATTTGCGCATCTTTAGTGATGGGTGAATCCTCTTGAACGCCATGGAAATGTGTGAATCCGTGAATTTCATTTTGTCCAGTCTGCTTAGAATCATTTAATTCATTAATCATGATTACCTGGATTCTGAAATGTCCTGATTCTTTTCAGATCAGATTAAACATGAATCTCTACCTGCCAATGATACATGTGAAAATGATATGTATTCCATGGGCTTAATGAAGGAAAAAAGAAACATTTTATTGTTTAAGTTTGACCTGCAAGTTGACAACACTGTAATTACACGTGCCAAGGTTACATGGGCTTGTTGGGTTGTTTTAAACACATTCTACAAATCATTGCATCACATTTTGTAAAGCCAAATTTATTTGGGGTGGTGGGGAGTTTGCAATAGTAATCCAAAACACAGAAGGGCTTATAGTGCAGATTGTAAATGCCATGTTTTGAAAGGGTCAATAGATGCTACAGAGAAGCACAAGTACTAATATCGTCCTTTTCTTCCATCCCATGCATTCAATACCAAAAAACTATATGTTGATCTAAAAATGTGGGAGCAGTTCATACTTGGGATGCTTGTCCACAGAGAGACTACAAACCTCCATATAGTCACTCTTAAGCTTACAACACATGTTGCAATCTGACTGTACAAACTACCAAGAACTATGTAGTGTAGGAACCTGCCTGAATGGATAAACATGTATTGGATAGCTTAGGCAAGTACTCATATTACATAGGTTTGGTAAATCTAAAGGAGATTGTACAAAAATTGTACAGTCAGGTTGTAATGTGTATGGTGAGTATTAGAAACATATTCACAAATGCAGTTATTAAAGAATAACAATAGGCAATGCCCATTTTAAGTTTTTTTGAATGAGTGGAGGATGAGTTAGAATCTCTTATTGCATTGAATTGCTCTCTTAATTCACACTATTTGAATTCACCATATGTCCTGTGCTAGTGACAGGAAAAGGAAGTATGTTAAATCTTTTCAACAGGAATGTAAACAGCAATAGAAACCAGATAGAGATTCTAACTCTTCCCCAATAGGCGGAAGTGTCCTGTCTCAGTGACTACTTTCACGTGGACAGGGAGTGAGAATTTTCCCCAATGGGGACATAGACCTTAAAGAAGTTGCTTTAAAAAATAAGCATTTGAAAGTATATAGCTTATAATATGATTTGTTGGTTTCAAAAAAGTCTCTTGGCAATTAATTCTAATCGTGAAAGCACTATAAAAATGAGTAACAAATGGGAACCATTCTAAAAACTGGCTATGGGCTTTAAATTCCACCAAATGTTCTAATTGTTGTGTCAAAACATAAAGTAAGGAATATTTTACACTGCTGGCCTAAATTTTTCGTCTGTACAACCCTAGTAAAAAACAAAATCACATACATAAATGAGAGAGAAAGAGAATGCCATGATATGTATGCATGAATAATAATAACTATAAAATAAGAGAATTCTTAGAGATTCATTGACCATTCAAACCAGTCAGATTCCTTGCTTTATTTTTCTAGTACACACGTGTGAATTAAATCCAAAACCTGATTGGTTGCTGTAGTGAACAGCCTATGAATCAAGCTATGGATTTGTAATTATTCATATACTGTATGTATTCAAATTTCAATAAAACACTGAATGCAGATGCTATGTATTATACCAAAATGATTAAAATTATTCAAAAACAACATGAATTTTTAATAACATCCAGGTAAACCGACACACCTGAACACAGACATTTACATAGACAGAACTGAATTGAAATGCATAGTCTGGTTAGGAGAAACACGTACAACTAATATTTTGCATACATACAGTAAAAATCATAGAATATTAAGGTTTGCAAAATGTTGGGGAATCCCGCTAGGCTTTCTCCTTAACAAGCCATGTATGACAAATCACAGTGTAATGTATTGTGTTCTGTAATCTTTAATTAGAATGTGAATATCTACTAGGGAACGCAGTTAACTTTGACACATTAAATCTTCTGGTTAAACTGCCTTACAGGAAGTGCAAAGATGAAACACTGTAACAATCGTCTGCTTCTCTTCATTCACGCAGACAGCAAGGGAAGTATGATAACATCTTGTAATACCTGCTCTGTAGTAATTAATCGCTGTGGTATTTAGGACCACTCAAGTAGACAAATATGACAGAGACAGGGACAATTAGGAACCTTGTTCAAGCTACATTAACTTTTTCAGCTATTACAACACAGCAGCTCAAGTTTGCTTGTAAAAGCTGCAGAGGGATTGTTATGCATTAGTCGTGTGGTTATTAATGAAAGGAAAAGAGAATTGTGTTTATTGTACTTTGAAAATTGCAAATAAATTTCAATTATCTGCTATGTCATTTTGTTAAACAGGCATTCTGGAAATGTTTTCTCTTATTGTAAATCACAAACCACTTACTGTACAATAAGATAATGTCACAAAGCTACTGGGAAATATTACAAATATATCTCTGTTCTATAGAATTGTAAACATCCCCGATTAAGACCAGAGGCATGAAACAGTATAAAGTGTTTAACACTTAACTAGTCTTTATTTAAAAAAATATATTCAAATGTAGCACCTGCCTTATAATACAACCTAAATGTATTATTTTAATATGGCCAGGATGCTATAAAACAGTTTTCCAAAGTGTCAAATAGATTATTTGAAGTTCCTTGTGACAATCGCTCAATTTTATTTAAATAGATAAAATTTTCAGATCTGATTTCAATTTAATGCATTATTTACTAAACTTTTTAACCATTTTGATGAATATTTGCAACAGGCAGATATCCCCTCTTAATTTTCCAACCTTGGGTATAACTATCATCATATGAAACTCTGCTATAAAAGATTGCATAATCAGATAATGTGTATCCTGTTCATGTTACACTGGAAATAATATGCTTGGGCCATTTGGCTCCAAATTAGATCATATTAGCATAGAAGAAACATGCTAAATCTATGCATCAACAACTTTCAGCACAGCCTAGAACCCGCAACAGTGTTACCCGCTTGGGTGGATTTAATAAAGGAATAGAGGCGGTTCCCTTAGCAATGTGAATTGTCACTGTGCAGTTTGAATGTTGACCAAACTTGGTAAACATATGAAGTGTGTTTTCTTTAATCAACAAATCATGTCCTAGCAAAAACCCTGTTTTTTTTACATTTTGTTCATTTCCTTAAAAATGATTGGGTATTCAGTGTGAACACATATCCATCTTATTTACCAACATTACTTTGCAAAGTGAACATACACTTTAATTTTCCTTTAGTATCATCCCCACAGTCTACTTTGCCCACATTCATAGTTAATAAAAAATAGAAAAATGGTAAAAGTGTACAGAAACAAATATAGACAGATGGTTAGATTGCACTGATTTTCTACATTCTTGAAATATCTTGTTAGGCCTAAAATGAACCTTGGGCTTTAAATTAATGTATTTGCATACTGTTTTTATGGTGTTGTAACATATTTGTGAATATACTGTATGTGAAATACAATCCACCAAATGTGACATGTTTTACTCTTTTTGTATGATAATCATGCACCAATAAAAATACAGCTATGTTATTAGAGTATAGGTCTGTATTTACCACAGCTTTATTTTATACCTACACCAAGAAACCCGTGTTTACTTCACCCATCAGCCACGATTTACTGAAAGAGTATTGCGTGTGTACTTTCAAAGTGAATTTTCCCTTAGCTTATTAAACGAAGGGAAATTGTGCTGACTTCCATCTAATCATGTGCAAGCAAAAATCTTTTTTTTTTTTTAAATTTTATTTGCACGTGATTGAGTATTATTTTCACAGTGAATTTTCATATTGTTCCTTCTCATTCACTAAAATAAGTGGAAATTCCCTTTGGAAAGTGAACATTCACTTTGAAAGTGAACATGCTCTTCTTCTTTAGTAAATCATGGTCATTATATTTATTTTTATAGTGCCTTTAAAGTTTTCAGTATGGCTATATATGAGGTTGATAATATCCTGACATTTACACTCATCTCTAGGGACTAATAATATCAGCAAAACTCCTTGAAAGTGCAAAGGCAAATTTGCCTTTTCCACAGCACAGAAAACACATACACATTTCTCAGATTCTTTACAAAGTTCAAAAACATTTACATATATATTTGCAAATATTACAAAGGTTTCTTTCATATGTTAACTATGTGCATTTCAGCGCTAATGTTTCTTTAATATCTTGAACTTTAAAAATGATTCAGTTTGATATGCAAAAAGGTGGCACTTATTTTGAAATAAGACATAGAGAGTAAAAGCAAACATGTGTCAGTACTATGGCTTTAAATCATGAAATGCATATATGATGGAGCATAAATGTGATATTACATTTTTGGTTTGAGAGTATGAATGCGTGTATGTGTGTGATAATCACGGGGGCATGCTAAACTGTACAAACATTTTCAGCACAACATTAAATTATTCTGAATAAATGATTGTACTTGGGTAATAAAACATTTGTTTCAATTAAGTTCACATTCAAGATCTTGCATCAAGGTATCTGCAAAAACTTTCTGTAATGCCCATAACTACCATTCAGTTTTCATCTTTAAAGCGCTCAGTTCTGATATGAAAAGAGCAATATTTATTGGCTTTCATATAGAATAGTATTGTTGATTTGATTTGTTTTTATTATTCATTGGTTTATTTATTATTATGGTTATGGCATATTACACACAGTTTCACAGGACTAACATAAAATCCTTTTCTTTTAGTAAATCACCCACTTAATGTCTTGTGCCATCAAGTGTTTGGCATCAGATGTTTCATGACCCAACACATGTATATGGGTGTGTTGCATGTTGACGCAAGCTCTCTTTGCATAAAGCCTTAGAGAGGATATAAAAGCCAGATACAAGTCTCAAATTAGGCTGACATCCTACACCCATTTGTTATAGCCCCACCAGTACAGGAAGAGAGAAAGTAGTAAATAAATAAACAATCCATTACAGCCCTGTGCTGCCCTTCTCCTTAATTGTGGCCAGAATCAATTTGCTGTGCATACTCATTTTAAATGGGCAGCAGTAGAGTTCTAGGCACCTTGCTGCTCATTATTTACAGGCAGCCGCACTGCACAGCAGACTCTTTCTCAGCATTTGCACGTGTAATGCCTAGATTTCCCATAGTATTTTCAGTTGCAGCTCATAAACTGTGTCACAGATGGCCATATCTTAGCATCCACTCCTGCTTTATGGCATATTCTAGATTATCTTTAGTAAAAAAGCATCAGAATGAACATGTGCTCCTTTTCCTTCTCGTGTTCTTTCAGTAGGTTGACAATCCCTACCCTTATTGTACAATGAAAGAAAGACCAGCTTAGTGTGGCACAGATCTGGTCCCCCCTCCCAAGCCAGAATCCAATGTCACACAAAAAAGTCATAAAAAAGCAGCTCAGTGCACAGGAACAATTCTCACCCTCAGCTGAGCTGCGATGATGTCAGCTTTCTGATTACAAACTGCTTATTTATGCTTCAACAGCTGCCAAGAGCAGCAAATAAGTGGCTAAAAGAGTGTCTAGACCAGGCATTCAAGCCTCTATTGTTTGCTGGTTGTTACCTGGTTGACAGCGATGGGTACAGCTGCCTGGTGTGAAAAGAAGAAGAGATGGGAAAGCTATGATTGACAGAAAGGCCCGCAGGGTCAGGCACTGGCAGTCCCTAATGGCCTTAGTGCCTTTATATTATTTCTTTGCAAACTAAAGCATTGGCTTTACTATGAAATTGATGAGGAGCAAATGATAACAGATCAAAAATGAGACCGCACAACTGAGATATAAAAAAAAATACTAATAAACTTCTGTTTTAACACCTATTTAAGTGTCAATAGTTTTTTACATGGTAATGGTTAAGTGTTGCTGTAAAATATGCAATAGGCATGTCCGATTTGTTTCAATTCGAATCAAAATTCCATTAGGGTCTTGGAGCCATATACATATATTACTAATGTTAAGGCTTCCAGACCCGAATGCCATTTGGGTCTAGAAGATGCAGCTTTATATTAATATCTGTACATGGTTTTCTGTGGTATTCGCAACGAATATTCGTAAACTCATCTGAAACTAACAACAATTCAGATTTTGTCCAAATACGGAACCCGAACCGAATTGAATTTTTGGATCCAAATCTTGAAATCCAAAATAACAAAGTATCCGAACCGAACTGAATTTTTCCGCAGCTTACATATCTAATATGCAACATCAGAGCAGGAAGAAGAGAGAGAAGGAAGGAAGGACGAAGGGAAGGAAGGAACAGAGGGGGAGGGAGGGTGGAATGAGGAAAGAAGGAAAGAAAAAAATAACAAAATAAGGGGGAGGGAGGAAGCAAGAAAGGAAAGAAGGAAGGAAAAAAGAAGGGAGGAAAGAAGGAAGAAAAAAAAAGGGAAGTAAGGGGAAGGAAGGAAGGAACGAAGGAACGGAGGGATGGATGGATAAAAGAAATAAGGGATGAGGGATGAAGAAAGGAAGGGGAAGAGGGAGGAAGGGAGGAAGAGAGGAAGAGGAAGGAAATAAGGAGTGAAGGAAAGGAGGGAAGGAAGGAAGTTAGGAAAGAAAAAAAGAAGTAAGGGGGATGGAAGTAAGGAACAAACGAAGGAAGGAAGGGAGGAGAACCATTAGGATAGGGTTAAATGTAGCCAGGACAAACAGGACATGTTAAAACATTTGAAACTAGCAAATAATAAATGTTTATATTGGTTTCATTCACAAATCATCTGATTCGATTACTCCTATTAAGTTCAATTAAATTCTGCAGGACAGCTTTAGTAACAGCCTGCATCATTTGAAGTGCAGGAGGGTGTGTCTTGTTAGCTCACCTCAAATGCCTGTAGAACGCGGAAAAGACCAGGGCAATAAAGGGCAATGTTATTTCGATGTTTTTTTTTCTATTGAGAAATCACATCTGTCTGTTACACAAAGATCTTGCTAGCATACCTAGTGTTGGCAGACTGCCTCTTCTAAAAGATACTTAGAGCATCTTTGTTAGGGTTGTGGTGTGGGCCCGAATTGACGAGGAGGACCTCCCTTGCAACCCTGTCTGTGACCACTGGGGTTGAAGACAGTGTGCTCAGGCAGGGGGTGCACGAGTTCCGGGTGCGGATCCTGGGTCACTATGGTGAGCGGAGACCTGGCAGAGTAGTCGGCCGTGCTTGATGGTGCCAAAATCCAATCGGGACGTCAGGAGACAGGCCGGGTCAATAACAGGCGGGCAATCAAAGTACAAAGGGTTAATCTAATAGAAGCGTCAGGAAGCAACCCGGGTCGATAACAAGCGGGCAGCAAGGTACAGAGGGTTAATCCAATGGGAAGGTCAGGGAGGAAAGTCAGTTCAACAAGTTCAGGAGACAGGAGCAAGGTACAGACATCCAACACTGGCTAAAGATCACTCAGCACTGAATGAGCATCCCGAGGTGCTTTATATAGACCGGGTATGCGTTAATGCGCATGCGCCGGTGTGATGACGTCACAGGCCCGTATCAGCGCGGATTCTGCCAGGCCTTCTGGCGTCTGCGTGGCCTGGATGTGCCGGCGGACGCCCTCTCCGTGTGCGTCCCCGCACAGGAGCTTGGACCGGGACTCGGCATGTCCCATGTCCCACGACATGGCCCACGGACCGGGACCCGATATGGCCCACGGACCGGGACCCGACAATCTTAGTAGTTAATTTTTATGCCAGTATAAATAGCAAGAAGAGTAGGAAACAGTAATCTTGTCACAAGCAGTGTGTGAAACACTTTAGTAAACAATCAGTGACCACTAGAAGCCCTCTTCAAACACCAGCTAAAAATGTAAATGTCACTTACACTACTCTGGTGATCCTTTTTAAACAAAGAGTCTGCTAGCATTGTTTACGTATATAATTATATGTTCTGAATAATTTTAAATATTTTTACTGTGACATGCTATAAAATTAATGTACTTATCTATATATTTTCAATCAGAAAATGTTTTAAATTTTAAGGAAAATGCTTTGAAGATCCTATTCACATAATGCACCATTTTTTTAAATCAAAAAGTAACTTTCCATCAAGGAATAATGGCACCCATGAGACTGTTTTTCATCTGATAAATTAATTCAGGCTCCTTCCAAAAGAGGGTGCACTCAACCTTAGTAAACTCTGTGCTTCTTATAGTTATGCAACAACTCAGACAGTGTACTGTATGTTAAAATGATCTTTGGCGTGTCCATTGATTTTTTTTCAATGTTGCAAGCCAATACTGACATGTGGAACAGTTACCATGGTCAAAGACTTATCTTTCATGATCCACTGGTGGTATTGGTGGGAATGCACTATTATTCCAGTAACTTGTTGCTCAGCCACAAATGTTCAGATCAAGCTCAAAAACTGGATGTATGTTCATGTTTGCCATTTTCTGTTACACCCTGTTAGTTTGCAAGACACAAGCCACAAAGTGGGTGTGCTGTTGGGTATATCCATTAGCAAAGGTCCCCCTGGATGTATGCCTGCCTTCACCAAGCTGGCAATATAGCAAGCAACCCTAGCCAAAACGTTGTTACTGCACTGTGCTCAAGAAAATGTACACTAAAACTTGATGTCCAGTGACATTAATTTACAGCTAAAGAAATGTATTAAAAATAAAACTTATTCTAGTTTTTGAGGATGGCTAGAATAATCTTCAACTTCTAAACAGATGTTACACTACAAAAATCGGTCAGAGTCTAAGAAATATGTAATCTCCAGTGATTTTAAATGATAAAGCACTAACAGTAATGCAGATAGGTGAGGAAAAAACTTAGGGGTCTATTCACAAAGCTGCCGGCTGATCATTCGGCTAGCTTCGGCCCCAGGACCCCTTCGATTCTGTAGAACCGAAGGGCTGCTGTACATGCTATTCACTATAGCCCGTACAGCTCCCGAAGTTGGCCGAGCGGCCAACTTCGACTGAGCCAAGGTGAAAGCCGAAGCTGGCTCCGGCCACTTGCAGAGACAGTTCAGCGTCCCCTGGTTACAGGTAACCAGGGATGCTGATCTGTCATTACCAGACATCCCAACTCTCCCGGATGCTCCAGGAGTCTCCTGCATGCTCGGGGAGTCTCCCACTATTAGATAGCTGCTCCCGGCCGCCTGGGAGAGAAACACTTTCTCCCGGAAAGGTTTACTCTGCTCGATTGAGCAGAGTAAACCTTTCCCTGCTCACTTGTTTCTTTTTTTCTGACCGGCCGCCGCCAGTCAGAAAAAAAAACAACAGCATATGAATGCATAGCTACATTCCTATTGGCTATTTCACTTTGCAATAGCCAATAGCAAACTAGCTATTGCACCTGCCCACTGCTGCTCTCAATCAGCAGAGGGGACCTGAAGTTCTCCAGGTCCTCTTCTAGTGATTGACAGCAGCAGAGGGCGGGTGCAATAGCCAGCTTGCTATTGGATATTGCAAATTGAAATAGCCAATAGGAATCTAGCTATGCATTCCTGTGCTGATTTATTTTTTCTGTGCTGATTTATTCGGGTCAGCATGTTCGGCTGACCCGAACCCAGCCGCAGCAAGTCGATGTACAGCTGATTTCAGTCAGTATACGGCTGAAATCAGCAGTATATGCCTGAAGTGAATAGCTGAACAGCGTTCGGTTCACTTCACTTCGGGTCGGTTATTCACATGGCTGCCTTCGGCAGCTTTGTGAGACCCCTTAGTTTATACCTAGTCATCATGTTGCAGTCACTGACCTGTATGAAGAAGTGTAACACAGGAAGGAAGTAAGGTCACTGATGCCCTGCATTGGCAAGACAGTTGACTACCTTTATATCTTAAAAAAATACTCAAAGGGTAATGATGATGACTACAGTAAACAGTAACCTCAGGCGTAAGTTCTCAATGATTATTTATGAACATATTACTACCATTAAATAGTTGCATGACTATTGATTATTTACTACAGAATTCTTAAAAGTCTGCTTGGATGTCAATTCTGTTGCTCCTGGTATCCAATACGCTGTTTTCACATTCATTGATTTACTTCTAACTAATACCTTTTGTGTTATTCTTTATGTGTTTATTTTAGTAATGTTTCTTCTTAAAATAGTAGCCTGGTCCATAAAAGGGCGTTCCTTAGAGTGGGTCAGGAATGTGGTGGGGGCAAGTATTTTGGTATATCCTCCTTTGTGACTTAGATGTCCAACTGAAAAGATAGGGTAGTAGTTGTAGTAGTAGTACTAGAAGTTGTTTCTTGACTAGGCTTTTTAACAAAGAGAAGGAGGTCATATGAGCAATGCAGAATGCCCTCTAAGGTTTACTTAAATTATTACCAAGATTGCTCTATTTAAATTTTTCAAAAGTAGCACTATGTTTATAATTCATCAGTGACTATACACAGCTCTTTATCCATGTTGACAGCTTGACACCCACAGTAAAAAAAATATGGTAATATTACTAAAAAAATAAAGGGAATAATACATAGCATCAAGAAATATGTTCAACATGCTTATTTCATTTGTCCCCAGATTTCTGCACAGAGAATCCTAAAATTGAGGCTTGGTTTAATTCCAGTATCTTGTGATTTTTTTTATCTGCCACCTTCTTAGTGTCTAGTCATTTTAATGCCTCTATCCAACCGCTGTATAGTAGTTTACAGGAAAATATACATGCACATTTATGAGTTAATAATGAGCCATAGGATAAAGAGTTCAATAAGTGCATACTTCAGTGATATAAAAATTATTTTTCTATACCTGAGCTGTAGCAACTGCTGTTTTCAGAGTACAGGTTTAATACAGAATATCTTCTTGAATTACTGAAATGAAAAAGTGCTTGATATTAAATTAATCGTGAAAAATAAGCTTATTAAGCACTGAAAGACATTTTAGATACAGTAAAATGTTAAAAAGTCAAATGATGTGCACTTGTATTTCTGTTAACACTGTGAAAATTCACTAGACATATTTTGTTCCATAATTATGTATTTTGAACATAAAATTAAATAACTCATTCCTAATCACTTCAGTAAATCTCTAGCAGAATTGTGCGTTATTTGAGATTACCTATTTAGCCTGATAGTTTTAACAAAATCAAAGAAACCTAAATGAAAAATGAAAGAAAGATGTGAGAATTTAAGTGGCAAATTAAAGCCTACACTATGGTGTGCTTTATTAACCATCACTTCCTACTAAACACTTTTGGTTTTTAACCGCTGTGCTATTAAAATGCAAATGCATGTACATTTCCAGCACCTCATATCTGCATACAACATATTCATCTATATTTCTATATATCTTGATAATTCTGAGACCAGATATTGGACATAAATGTTTCTTTTAAGGACTGCTGCCTAACTTTAATTGCATAAAAGATTAAAAAATCCATATATTTTGAAGAATGTACTGTGTGTTTTTACTAAAACGGTATCTTCACTTTTTTTTAAAGTGTATCTCCCTTTCAGGACATACTTTAAATTATCGAGAGCCCATTCCGACTTACAAAGCTGGTCTATCCATCTAACTAGGGATGTCCAGATACCAGTTCAGATACCAGTGCCGATACTTGGCATTATCAGGGTTGCAGCGGTTGCAGCGGTTGCAGCTGGGACCGGGCTCTGGCGCTCCACCACTGTCCTGAAATCATTAGGCTGTATTGTTTTAGAAAAACTGGCACATGACAATAAACAAAAATGTATCAGTACTTGTATCTGTGAGTACCCAGACAAGTATCAGTACTTGTACTTGCAAAAATGGTATGGGTGCATCACTTATATATATTTATTTAAAAAAAATATTCATTAAAACAGGGATACACAAATCCCAGGCACTCCGTATGCTCCTTAAAAATGACAGCTGCCTCCTAACTTTTGAATTTTTCTCTGGTCTAGTCTTGGAGCTGGAAAAGTATCTGCACATGTACTTGTACTTGTACTGAGTACGGTACTTGGTATCTGAACATCCCTACATCTAACCATGTATTTACTTGGAGGACTTCTACTCAAAAAGTAAATATTTACTATTCCTGTACTTAGGCATTCTTGTGTCTTTAGACGCATTGCTGTATATCTGCAGTGTGATATCATCTATCGCATGGCTACCTTTCAATGGTAGTCTCATAAGATCTGGAGGGAAATGTGGTGATGCTGCTACTGTGCTCCTCACAGTCATCCTAAAGGTTTGCTGGAGAGAAAGCTGTACCTGTGTAACTGTTCCTGTTCTTTCCCCTCCTGCTTTATCTTTTCCGTGTATCTGTGCTTCTTCCATCTCTCCTGCAGCTTCCTGATCATTACCCTACCAGTCATCAGATTACCAGTCATCATAGGGGAACTCTGACACGAGGAAACAAAGCCCTGAAACCATCAAGATGGCTGCCTTCAGTAAAGGAGAAAAGACCAGCTGCAGAGAGACCACAGGTAATTCTGGTTTCTTTTTTTGCCCTCTGCTTGTCCTTTTTGGGTACTGCTTCCAGAGGTATGGTCTTTTTTTATATGCCAGTCAAGGTGAACCATTTATGCTAGTATGAGCAGAATGCTATAGCAGATATCTTCCACAGTGACACTGAAAACAATTCACCTGACCAGGAGGGAGACAAAATAAATATGGTAGGACGGATCCACTAATATTATTATGCAGAAATTCTGGATTATTTTATGTAACAAGGAATAAATCAGCCAAGATTCTATTTGCCTATAGTTCAGCAAATCAATCACAAAATGTGTCAAATAATTTGAAACAATTTGAATTTTGAAGTCAATTGTATTGAGGTCAATGGACAGTGACTTCTGATGGCAATTGTTGCCCCTTGGGGGGCTGCTAGGCAAGGTACTGCCAAACAAATCACATGGGAAGATAAGCACTCATGTAGGGGGGATTTACTTATGCAAAATATATAACTGAATTGCACAGTGGGGGAGGGACATTTTCAAAAGGTTTTGAGAGAGACATGCAAAATACAAAAATACTTTAAATTATAGGTTTGGGGATGCCTTAAATCTGTATATGGTGTACCAGCAGTGTTTTCAGGGACAGATTCTGTGGCAGCATATTTTGGAGCAGCTTTTTTGTCCTTTTGCTATCAGCTTTGCTTAGAGACAGCAGAAACTCCCCAATCTAGTTTTATTTTAATAATATAACTTCTGGTAGTTTAGCAGGGACACGTATGTGTCTGCTTTGGCAGGTGGAACTAGAAGCCTCAGCAGACCTAAATGCAGAGTGGGAGGACACGGTGAGGTGAAATTCTTAAAAATTTAACTTGAAACCGTCAGGTATAGGTGGGTACAAATCTAGCCAAATATGGTTTGGTAGAAGTTGGAAATTCAGCTGTTTTTACACTAACAAATTAGAGTTTTAGCACTCAGATAGAGCCTCAACCCACAAATACAGGTGTGTAGGGGTATGGTGGGATTTTCCAAGAAGGGGGAAGAGCGCATCAGCAATGCTGGGTAAATACATGATGCAGGCTTCCTAAGACAGTCAATTACTGGTGCTGTGACTGTATTGGTTAACTACTCTGGCTAAGGAAATGTAGATGTGCCTTCACTCTGCTGTGTGCAGCCCTACCACCACTATGTTGTGCAGAATCTCTTCATGGAGTCAATCACTCCCTTCTGCATTTAGCACCACTACTTCTGTTTTTAGGCCTGCCTGCATTTTTTTTGTCAGTTCTATACCTATGAGTAAATGTTGGTGGCATAAGGTATTTTGGTGCACACTGTTTTTTGCAGATTTTTCTTTCAAACCCTTATTTCTTTCTTTGAAACAATGCAGCGATACGTTCTTTAAAAAAGAACAGATGGTCAGCAACAAGTGAATGCTATGTTTTGGACATCCCCACTTAAAAAAGTTCCTATCAGTATAAAATAAAAACCAATATAACCGCCCAAAAAATTAAAAAAACCCTAAAATATCACCCCTCCCCCAAAAAAGCCCCGTTTAAAAAATGTTTTACCTTCCAGCTGCTCATAGATCAGCAGCAAAAAGGTTCAAAGAGCTGCCCTTAAATCAAGCACAAATTAAACATAAAGAAAAAAAAAACTTCAATAATAACACATAAACAAAGGCAAAGATAGTAGCCCTAATGAGGTCTTTTGAGTGAAGACCTGTGAACACGATGGAGACACACAAAACAATGCACCATGCCACCACTTCAATTCACAGAAATAAAACACAGTTTGCCAAATGATCCTCTCTAATTTCTCTGTATATGTAATCAGTAATCTCTCTCTATCCTTCTCCCTGCAGCAGCTCATACACATTGACTAACACTATGGCTACTCTCAGTCCACCCTTTCTCGAGCCTCCCTCCTTTTTTTCTATTGTGAATCTGTTTTTGCCAGGGTTAAAGGCTGCATGGGGCATTGTAGCTGGAAGTCAAAATTTGCCCAGTGAGAATTTGCCTAAAATTCATGAGAGGAATCCTAGAAATTCACTGCAAATTAATTACTGGGTGAATCTGAATCTCATCACTATGTATAATTTCTTTCTAAGTAGATGCAAATTAGTTTAATTTCTGGTTGACAAAACTGAAACACACTTTTTTGCTTTAGAGTGTTTTTAAGTGTGGCTCGACTTGTTTTTGTGATACATTTCGCTGGTTTAATGAGGGCTTCAGTGTTTTTTTCTGGTTTGAATCTTTTCCTTTGTGGCTGTTTTGTGGTTTTTGGCTTCTATCATGACAAACATATTTAGATTTAGGAGTTAACTGGCATGTATGAACTCTACATTGTATGTGATAGTATCTCTCAATTTGCTATTTTTCCTATTTTTATATTTCATTTATTTGTTTAACCTACGTGTGTTCTTGCATTTTTTAGATTTTGCAAACTATGACAAACCTTACATCAAGAGGTTAATTTAAAAAAATGCAAACACTCTACTTCCTCGAGAGGGGAAGTGCCTGTGCCCAAAGGAATATACTATACCATGACAATCTTTACATAGCAGGACTTTTTATAGAAATTTTCAGAAGAGCCAAATGCATTTGTGGATCTGCTACCCTTTATCATAAACATATTTGATATTAATGATTAATCTGCAAGCATATAACTGTAAAAAAAATAACATAAAACATATGTAAATGATATACATAAATCAAAAATGTATTTATAAAAACTATTTGTACAACAATATATATTACATTTGTTGGTACCCTTGCACAAAACGCCATCCAAAGAAGAAACCACAATTTTCTCTGATATAAATGGCCAAAGCATTTGTCATCCATAATTGTTTAGTCCATTTATAAGCAGAATCAGTACATGTTTTTGTTTTTTGGTTCAACAGAATATTTTCCATTATAAAATAAATTTAAAAAAACATGGACAAAAAGTGATGCGACCTTTAACCTAACATTTTGTTGCACAACCTTTAGAGGCAATACCTGCAAACAAGTGATTTCTGTAGCTCTCAATGAGACTTCTGCACCTACCAACAGGTAGTTTGGCACACTCTTCTTGAGAAAACTGCTCCACCTGTGTCAAGTTTGAAGGGTGCCTCTTGCAGACTGCGTGAATCAACTGCTTTCACAGATGTTTGATAGAACTCAGATCAGGGCTCCGTGAAGGCCACATCAGAACAGGCAGATGTTTTGTTCTGCACTTATCTTCTTGAGCTATGTGTTCATTGTGGTCATTATTCCATTAAAGACCTATTACCTGTGACTGAACTTTCTGACACCGGGCAGGATGTTTCACTCCAATATCCTTTGACAGTCTTGAGATTTCATTATGCCTTGCACAGATTCAATGTACCCCATGTCAGATGCAGCAAAGCAGTCACAATGCATAACCAAGCCTCCTCCATGTTTTACAGTAAGTACAGTATTCTTTTCTTTGAAAGCACATTCTCCCAAAAGCATTGTGGCTTGTCAATATAAATTTAAGCAAATTCCATTCTGGCTCTTTTTATGTTTTTCTTTCAAAAGTGAAGTATTCTTTTGCGAGCAGCGGATGGTACGGATGGAATTTTTCCTTGGCTCTTTGTTTACCATCTTTCTGTTCAATCTGATCAATCTTTTCCTCTCGCGACCAAATGGGAGGTTGGATTCACTTCCATTGACCTCAAACTTCCTAAAATATTTGCAGCTCTATTCACAGAACATAAAACTGCTTGAAGATGGTGTTATATTGACTACCTTTCTCCATTTATATAGGCTGATTGACTCCTTAACAGACTTAAGACACGTGTAATGCTAATTACAGAAAACATTTTGAAATATCACTATGATCCAATTAATTATTACCTATTCTAGAGGTACCAACAAATCTGTCCAGGCCATTTATATATAGTTACATAGTAGGTAAAGTTCATCTAATTCAAATTGTGTGTTTTTGCAAATATTGCTAGTAATTTCCATACCCCTGTCTGAGAAACTTGTATAAGGTGGTTATTCACTAAGCTGCTGAAGGCAGCCAAATGAATAACTGAACAGAAGTGAAGGGAGCTGAAGCCTCTTGGGCTATTTATTGCAGCCCTGTACGGCTATTCTTAGCCATACATCGGCTGCATTTGGCCCGCTTCACCCCACTTGGTTTGACCGAACAGCCTCAGCACGTTCGGCTTAACTGAAGGAAAGAGCCTGTTCACCTCAGCAATTTATTCCCTGATGTTAAGCCCTATTCTCAATGGGGCCCAACAGCAGAGAGGGAATCGCCGAATGCTCAGCTCAGCAGTCGGCTGGGTCATTCTGTTCGCTACCTCCAAAGTAGTGAACAGAATGGAAAATGTCAATTGTAAAAAAAACAAACAGCACTCCCCATATCATATCAGACCATTTAGGTCCCTCCTAACATTCCTACCAGACCTAAAGGGTCTGGTATAAATTGAGGAAGGGAACTTCATGCCGTTTCTTTTATTATTCTATTTTTTTTACCAGTTTGCCGGGATTTGGACCATTCTCTCCTCTCTAGCTGTGTATTTGGCTGTGCCGAGCCGAAGCATGTGCGTTCAGCTCAGCTGTTTACTTTGGCTGCCTTCACTATTGAGAATAACGCGTACAGCAGCCCTTTGGTTAGGCTCTACTATATAGTTTCTGCAGCCAAGCGAGACAAAGAATTAGCTATACGCCGGCTAAACCCTTTGGTTCTTTAATGAATAACCCCCTAAGTACAATACACTGAGTATTGTACTGTACAGTATACAGTACAATACACTGAGGCAACAACTGGTTCACCCAAAAGACCCAACGCCAAAACACAAGATGAACAACATTGTGCATGCAGTCCAGTGCAGTGAGGAGTATACAGAATTGTATGTCAGTAAAACAAAACAGCAGCTACACCAGCGTATGGCACAGCATAGAACCCTCTGGTCAGGATTCGGAAGTATACCTACATCTAAAGAGAAAAGGTACCTCATTTGAAGACAGTCAAGTATGTATCCTAGACAGGGAGGAGGACTGGTTTAAAAGAGGTGTGAAAGAGGCCATTTATGTAAAAATGGAGAAGCCAAGCTTGACTAGAGGTGTGTGTGTGGGGAGGGGGGTGTGGTGAGGGGGGGGGGGTGAGACATCTATTGTCTGCCACGTACAATGCTGTTTTAACACCTCTCTCTGGGCAGGTTATTAACACCTCTTAGCTCCAATCAACACCTGGTTGCAGCTAGCAGATTATTTGGATTGGAGCAGCATTCACCATATTTATTCCCAGATAATTTTTGTAATCATTCTGAATTGAGAAAGCTGGTTGGATGACCAGTGAAACGTCTTTAAAAAAAATACAGCAAGTCCAGTTGCCTTTGACTTATTTTTTACAGATAAACCCCCTAAGTGTTTTTTTAAAGTTATCAATGCTAATACTACCAACTGCAGAAGGGAATTCCACATTTTTACTGCTCTGACAGTAAAAATAACATTTATATGTTAGAATATATTTGTAGAAAAAGCAATAATTTATCTCTTTTCATACTTTCTTTGCTCTATTCCATGACATACCAAAGGCATGCAGGTATACATGGGACAAGTGCGTTTTTGCTTTTCATTTTTCAGGTGGAATGAAGCAATATTTTAAAGAGTTAACAAATTTCCCCTCTTCTATGTATATATCTATATCTATATCTACTGTATATATATATATACACACACACACGTTTTTTACTGAATTATTTGTTTACAGTTTAATAATTAAATATATAACGATTAGCCCATGGTATATTACATTCCTGTGGACACAGACACTGCCCCTCTTGACAGCTGTGTATATATACAGTATGTGACTCTGTGACAGCCCATGTTGTCAAGAGAGCAGCCTAATTCTTTTCTACTTGATATAGTGGGGGATGGGTCCCCCCTTTCCTAGTTAGATAGTCTCAAAATAAGGACGCAAGAGGGAATCACTCATATATTAAGATCTATAGATGTTCATAAACTTCTTATTAAACTACACATATTAGATGTCCCTGCACATATTAGAGTAGGCATGCTTAAAAGGAGCTTAATCTTGCAGACACCAATACACAATTGTAAATTTTATAAGGCAGGTGGTCTGCAACCAGGGGTGTACATCCATACCTGTATGGATGTACACGTTTCGGACAACGTTTGACAGTATGCTGCCACATTCTGTCAATGAGCTGTACAGGCAGGTGTATGCACCAGCTGGCACTCCCAGGCTTTATTAGTAGTAAACGTATGAATTTTGCAGTAATATAAACAAAGAAAGGTTTGTTTTTTATACAATATTAATGGTTTTATAGCATTAATATGACATTTACCAAACTTTCACTGTAGGTAAATCTTAATGTGAATCTGAATGTTTTTAAATATACAGTAAATTATTAAACAGCAGTGAATGCTTGGTAAATGTCATATTTACTGTTTTATATACACTATATTGCCAAATGTATTGGGACACCCCTCCAAATCATTAGATTTGTTTGTTCCGTGAAATTTCCTTGCTACTAAATATTCCACGGTCAACTGTTAGTGGTAATATAACAAAGTGGAAGCAACTGGGAACAACAGCAACTCAGCCACAAAGTGACAGAGCGAAGTCAGCGCATGCTGAAGCGCACAGTGCGCAGAAGACGCCAACTGTCTGCAGAGTCAATAGTTACAGACCTCCAAACTTCATGTGGTCTTTAGATTGGCACAACAAGTGCGTAGAGAGCTTTATGGTATGGGTTTCCATGGCCAAGCAGCTGCATCCAAGCCTTAAATCACCGAGTGCAATGCAAAGCGTCGGATGCAGTGCTGTAAAGCACGCTGCCACTAAACTCTAGAAAAGTGGAGATTTGTTCTCTGGAGTGATGAATCATGCTTCTCTGTCTGGCAATCCGATGGACATGTCTGGGTCTGGTGATTGCCAGGAGAATGGTACTTGCCTGACTGCATAATGCCAAGTGTAAAGTGGTGTTGTTTTTCAGGGGTTGGGCTTGGCCTCTTAGTTCCAGGGAAGGGAACTCTTAAGGCATCAGCTTACCAAGACATTTTGGACAATTTCATGCTCCCAACTTTGTGGGAACAGTTTGGGGATGGCCCCTTCCTGTTCCAACAGTGCACAAGGCAAGGTCCATAAAGACATGGATGAGTGAGTTTAGGGTGGAGGAACTTGACGGGCCTCAACCCGACAGAACACCTTTGGGATGAATTAGAGCGGAGACTGCCAGCCAGGCCTTCTCGTCCTACATCAGTACCTGACTTCAAAAATGTGCTTCTGGAAGAATTATCAAACATTCCCATAGACACACTCCTAAACCTTGTGGACAACTTGCCAGAAGAGGTGAAGCTGCTATAGCGGCAAAGGGTGCACCAATTCAATATTGAACCCTATGGACTAAGACTGGGATGCCATTAAAGTTCATGTACGTGTAAAAGCAGGCATCCCAATACTTTGGGAAATATAGTGTTTATAAAAAAAGAGTCTTTTCCAGTATTGATTTTATTTGGTAATTGTGTAGATCTCAATTGAAGTATTGCTTTTGATAGATATATCCTATTTAATTTGGCACTCTGTCAGCTGAGTTTAAAAAGTCTGCATTAGAAAGTTAATAGTCTTTATCCACTGTCATAACTTTTACTGTCAGGTTCCCAGATTTGAACTGTTGTGCGGCCATGTGGCCCATTCATTTTGATTGTACTCTCTGTATCCCACCTTTTTGTTCATAAATAAAGAATTTAAAAAAAGTAAGTTAATAGTCACAGTCACCTAGTTAAATGTTTGTGTTTATTCATTTTTTGATGTTCAAAGATTTCTAAATTTCTAGAAGTCTAAATGGAATTGTTTTTTTCTTAGTCTAACACATCTTTATTCATCTTTATATTTAGCATTATTTTTAAAATATTTTGATTGTGTGCACAAATAACAACATTTTTCTACTATTCTACTAAAAAACAATTCTGAAAAGGAGGACCGTAAGATGTAGTAAAGTCAAGGATACTATTTTTGATTTCGGAAAATATCTGGTTTGCCAGATTCATTAGTGAAATTTCAAATCAGTGCATATATAAATGGGTAATTGTCATTTGGGACAAAAATTGGGAATGTAAAATGTGAGCTGTCCTATGTCAGAGAAAAGGTTATAAGAAGAAACACGCTGGGGCATATTTATAAAGCAGTGACTGGGACATTCACCAGGCAATTAATTATTTTAGGAGTTAAGCAGTTGTGAAAAAGGATGGCCTTTTCAGAAAAAAAGGTGCATCCCAATTTACAGTATTTTGGCATTCCTGATCACTTGCCAAAAGTTCGCTCATCTCAGGGTATGGAGCTATAATAAGAAAGAGTTGCAAAACTGGAATGTTTGAGCACAAATACAGCCATTTTTCTGTTTTGTTGATGGTGGGGGGCTGGGGGGTAGACAAAGGGGAGACGGACAAGCTTTAGGTAGATTTTCTTTCACTTTCTAGAAGTGTGAACAGTCTGTCCAAAGGTGGCACAAGCAAGACACAAGACAAAAGGGGAACATTTAAAATGTGTCTCTGTTGGGGAAATGTCATCGCTTACTGTTTGGTCACCATGACGGGAAGTGAGGTAAACTCTACCCAACAGGGATATATATGGCATACAGAAACAACTCCCCCACAGTAACACAAAACAAAATATAGGCTACAAATCATAATATGAGGAGCTGGTATGCCCAGGGACATTGAAATTTTTTTATATATCTGTAATCGTCAGACTTGGATATCTTTGATTTAACAGCAGTAGTCTGTTTAAAAATATCACAGTTCATTACCTGTCCCTATTTTGGACCCAAATCCATCTATTCCCCTTTCATCAACAACTGTTGCTACCCAATAGTGTTCATAATTCAAACAGTAATAATATTGTTTTTATTTACTGTATACTGCAATAGGTTGCAAATTACTACAACATAGAACATGCATATAGTATAGAACATTGTTTTATAAATACAAATGTGTATATGCAATAGAATTGGTGATCTGAGGAGATGAAGATTGTTTTCAGTGGATGGTGGTCTAAAGAGCCAGGACACTATTTCTTGTGAGGCCCTCAATATTTCTTTGGTTTATTTTCCATTTAAAATGTAATCTGATCATTTAATGAAGTGTTGTTGCCAACGGCTTTGTGAAATGTACAGTATTGGTTTGACTTAACCAGAGTGCCACTTTGTTTTTCCTTAAGAATCATGAATGGCTAGTACCTTCCTAACCCATCTCCTCAACAGCCCTGCACACCAGCTATCCAGGAACTGCCTAAATGGCACCCAATGGCTCTTAAATTAAATTAATAACCACCAATAGAAAACCAAATGCTGGGGGGTTGTAAACCTCAGCTGTCATCTGTAAAATACTGCAACGATAGGTAAGCATTGCTGCAGTGAAACAGCTTAGCTAAAACTTTAGCAACTTTAGAGTTTTACAGGAAGAGGTAGATCTAAGGAGCATGAGGCCTTAGGGAAATAGCCTGATGTGTTCATGTCATGCTTCATATGTAATGATAGGGGACTAGAGAAGAAAGCTGAGGTAGGACTTATGTTAGCAGGGTCCAGAGCTGCATTATGAGGTGACGGAGGGACTGGAGATTCAAAGTAGAAAAAGACAGAGTGAGGGGCTGGTGGAGGTCAGATTGATTGGTCAGAATTATTGTCAAGAGAAATGCACAAGGCGATATTATTATTATTATTATTCATGTCTCCATAGGTCAACAGTGTTGTACCACCCTCCCCCCTACATCTGTTAAATGGCTAGCCTTAAGCTGGCCATACGCTATTCAAATTTTTGTCATATTCATCCTGTGGGCTGAATAAAAAAAATTAACATATTCCTCCATCCACACTAAACAGCATGGATGGATACATATGTCATTGTGGCTATTGTATGCTGTACAATGCTATTGTATGCTATGTATGCTATTGTAGCGACTACAGTTTGCAAAAAATTTTTGCCTTGGCTCCTCTGACAAAAGTCAATTGATTGAAAATTCTAACAGTGCATGACCAACCTTAGTAGTGCACTGCTAAAATTAGATGTTACAGCCACATATATAATTCTGAGGCCAATTGCAGAAAGACTTATAGACAGTTAGACATTTGCATAATAAACTATTCCACCAATATTAATGCATTACCTGTGCAGAAAGAACCAGTAACAATGGGGACCAAGTCTGATTTCTCTGGCAGGCAATGAAAGCAACCCAGTGACCAAAAACGGTGTTCATTGGATACTGGGGAAGTTAGAGGCAAGAACAGATGAGCTTTCAGTTGTGGTGTGTCTATAGGATTTAGTAGCTTCTCTAGAACTTAAAATGTTTGAAAAATGCCAATAAAAGCAGTTGCAGACATCTCATGGCACATTCACTATTTTGTAAAATTAGATTTTAAAATTAGATAGACCTGGGAGGTTCACGGTGAAGAATGAAACACCCTGTAGATGTGTCACATGACTTGTGTCTGTATTCAGTATTAAAAAAAAGAAAACTTACCTCGGGGTATCTACCAGTCAATCAATCTTTTTTAGAAAATTTACTAATACTTTCCATTAGCTAAGTAAAAAAGTACTGCTCTCTGGGTTTTGACAAAACTTGTTTTATTTTGTTTGGTGCATGTCCACTTTAAAGAATAGTTTGGTAAAGTCACTTCCTTCAGCATGGTAATAGAATGTCGTTTGTAAGCTGACTGTCATTGCTAATGGTCTATGCACACAATGGCACATGCGTACTCATACTTCCTGAATTTGCCATCTGTTCGCTAGAAAAATATGAACATAAATTAAAATAATTGCTTAATTAATTACTGTTTGCATTGTGACCAGCATCGCTAGACCACTTTTGTCTATAAAACATCCATCTAGCACAGATGTTGGCACTGAGCACAGAAGTATAGTATATTTAGGTTCCATTATCCCTGACCTGTATCCTAAAATAAGACACATTTGATTCTCATATTTTAAATCTAAAAAAACCTCAGAGTTAATAAATCATGCTAAACTAAACTAGGCAGAGTTAAAGAAATTCACATGCACATCTTTTCAATCACGTTTTACATGTCATTAAGTTGTTCTTACAATATATTTCACAACTAAAACTACTTACTGTTTGTATTAAAAATGCAAATGTTCATGCATAACATATACAACTCAGTGACTGAAGGTTACATTTATTTTTTTTAACTGTGTTGCAGCTGTCTGTTTCTTGGTAATATGTCCTTTCCCATGTTCAGTGTCAAAATATGGGTATGACTGATGTGAGTTAATTTACTAAAGGAGCATGTCAGAGCCTGAAATACAAGCCTAGTTTACTGATACATATGCCTGCTTGTGTTTTTCTTTGCCTTTCCTTTGCTGAATCAGGCCCACTGGTTCTGCATCCAATGTGTACCTTCTGAACATTAATAGCACTGGAAATAGGATAGGATCACTGCCATTTTATTGCAGTGAAAGCCCATGAGAACAGTTTCTAATATTAGGGGTAAGATTTAGGGCCTGATATGTAAAGGATGTGGCTTCAGAGCAACGATGTAAGAGGTAAAGCACATACATTAGGGGTAAGGATTGTTACAGATGAAAAAGCATTTGCTTTGAATTCCAGTTTAAAAATGGTCAACTGACAGGTTCGCAACCTTTTATGAATGAGGAATGGATAAAAACCTTTGCCAGCAGTCAGAGCTGAATTCACTTTATAATACATTCATTAAAAAAAATTTAATCATAACTTAACAACATTTTCTATCATGTCCCCTGAATGTGTGCAGAAATGCCACTGTGATATTTGAAGCTCTAATGAAGAGCAACTTTTTTTTACATTTAGCTTATATTCCCTATGATATCTGAAAAATACAGCAATTAAATGAATCTTTTTACGTTATTAAGAGTCACACTTGAGAGAATACAAGATAATACTTTAGCAGTATTTAGCAGTCATTTTCCATTTATTTGATATGATATTTTATATACATACAGAGATGGACGAATTTGTTGGTACCCTTATAGCTCTTCGAAACAATACTTCATTCCTCCTGAAAAGGAATGTATACCTGCATGCCTTTGGCCTGCCACAGGGTAAACCAAAGAAAGTGTGAAAACAGATAAATTATTGCACATTCTACAAAGATATTCTAAAATGGCCTGGAAAGATTTGTCAGTACTCCTAGAAAAGATTATACAAGTACATGATTTGATCATAGTATTGTCAGGGTTTCTTGTCCAGTTGCTTGCAGGATGGCTTGTGCAGTGTTTCTGACACTGTTTGTTCCTCTCTGGAGTCCTCTTATGCTCAAACCAGTTAACATCATCATTCTGCTGCTTTTGGCAAAACTCCTGGCAAATTCCTGTCTCAGAGTGATGATGCAAACACCAGCTCACTATTTAACCTCCAACTTGTCCATTCAGTCTCCGCCCTTGCGTTTGTTCTGATCAACCAAGTGCGCTGCTATTGTTCCTGTTCTCCATGTATGACCCTGGCTCTAGCTGACTGATCTCCTGGTTTCTGACTCTGGTTTCATTTTCGTTCATCCTGCTCTCAGTGTTCCCTGACCGGGTTTGGCTGACTTCCCACTGTGGCTTCTGACCTCTGGCTTGGCACTGACGATATCCTGGACTTTTTTGCATTTATATTTATTTTATTTATTTTATATTTAAAACCTGCACTTTAAGTTTCTGTTTGGTTTCTTGGTTCTATGACAAGTATAGATCAAACTAACTGCATTCTGTAATTAGTAGCACATATGTCATATATTGACTCGGACAGGTGTGCCGTCACGGCCGGCTCCTCCCCCTGGGCGTGGCGCCTCCTCCTCTTAAACACAGCTGAGTCAGTCACTCGGCGTTCAATCATGTGGAACGTCGAGCGACTGACTCTGTGGGGAACAGAGCCACAGACCATCCACAGCCTTAAGTGAGGAGTTCAGCCTCCCTGTTGGGACTCAGCTAGTGCTATCTGCTACGGCTCACATTGCTACACAGGATTACCTCCTACTCCTCCTGAACTCCCTCCACTCTTGAACCACAAGTACAAGGGGATCTTCCCCTACCTGTTGGTAGCCACTTCAAGCCATATTAGACGTGTATGATAGCAATGAACTGTGTGCATTGATACCAACTGAACATACCATATTGCTGGTTATCTCCCACCTATTGGTAGCCACTTCAACCCATATTAGACGTATATGCTAGCAATGAACTGTATGCATTAATACCAACTGAACATACCATATTGCTGGTTTTCTCCCACCTATTTGCAGCCACTTCAAAGCGATATTGAGATGTATATACTAGCAAGGATCTGTGTGCATTAATACCAACTGAACATATCATATTGTTGATTATTACGGATTGCATAACCTGCTCTGCTGAAGATAACCTTACATAACCACCGCACTACACATCTCCCCAAGTGTGTTAGTGAACGCCATTCAGTAATTCTGCCACACCGTGATCACTGTGGATTGGAGAGGGGTGATAGGAAACGATTCCCTATTTATTCCTGCAGTGACAAAACTACAATTCACCACACGCCTCCACTTGAGGTTGATAGTTATAACCAAAATACCTAAACTGTATACCTTTGACCCTCATTGGTCATACCCCTATAACATTCTAGGACGGGTACATGATGTGGAACGGCCCCCCATCACACTGAGTGTATTGGGGTTCCGCAAGACTGACCGAACCCTTACACCTAGAGTGTTAGTTCCGCAGTTGAGATCCAAGAGAGTACTGCCCTGCTGGATTGTGACAACATATGTCTTCAATCTTGTATTCAGTCAGTCAGTCAGCTTATTTAAATGGAGAAAAGTCACTCAGCTATTTGGTACCATTGTGTGGCCCACACTGAACATGGAGAAAGCAAATGAGGCAGTTGTTTTAGGAGGTCACATAAGGCCATAGTACATATTAGCTACCAGTCACTTGTGCCCATTTTAGACACATACAAATTAATGCAGATTATAACATACAATTAGCTCATCTGAAGCCATCAATTTGATAACTGTGTCAACAGGTATGGGTTTGTTGAGACTGTCAATGAAGGACCAGCCAAAGCAAACTTATGACAACTAGATACAAAAAGTAAACAAATATAATTTCTATTGTGGGTTTTTATTCATGTATTCTTGCATTGTATAATATGAATCAGTCTTTATTTGAGTCAGAGGAACTTCTTATAGATATGGAATGTAAATATGCCACTGTTCGCTAGAACATCCAAAGGTATGCTTTAACTGGCACTTTTCTTTTCTTTAAAAATTGAAATAACCAGGGTACACAGAGCCTTTCCCAGGGCCTGTCATTTTTTCTCAGACTCAGATTCAGGGAATTTTAGAAAATTAGGTTGAATGAATTGTTAGAAATTTACAAATAGGGGATAGATAACCACAGGTAGTGAATGTCATGATAAAAATCAATATATCACAGAAATCACTGCGCTGGGAATGCGTGCCTAACTACCTGATTGGACCAGCTGCAACAATGTGTATAGGTGAACAAATGTAAAGCAAATATGTTGCGCTCGGTCTATGTGAACCAACTGCACACTAAAGTGTTAATAAACGAATCTGTGTAAAAATTACAACAATCCGTGTGAAAAAATTGATTCAAGTGGATTATTTACATATTTCCTTTTTGAGAAAGTCATTGAACGAAACATGTCAAAGGAAAACCTGCCTTCATCTCTCTTAGCTGAGTGCTGCTAACGCTCAAAAGCTCGATTTTTTTCGTTGTTTCCGTAAGTGCATTTGAGTTCTTTTATGAAATAAATATTTGTGTTACTGCACTTAGATAGCCTCCTCTTTGTCTCCTTCAAATTTTTCCCTGGGGGACACTATTAGGTGAACGCCGCCATTCCGGGCGGCGAGGGATCAGGTGACCGAAGGAGAAGGAGAGACCCACGCCGGTACTTGACAAGGAGACATTAGAAGGGGTTGGAAAACCAGAACTTTAAAAGACCTCTTTAACAAGGAGCCCCTCTTGGGGAATTGTCATTGAATGTTTGGAGGACTGCCGGACAGATTGATCAAGTGTCACTGAGAGAAGGAAGTTGCCCTTTCTTAAAGTGCTGTTCGTTGGTTATGCATGTAATGATACATGCCCCTTGAAATGTCAGTTTCTTTGCTGTTATTATTTTAGAGTTTTGATTTATTTGCACGTTTTTATTTTCTTTTGTTTTTTTGAGTATTGGAGGGCCACCACAGAGCCCCTCCTTCCTTTTCAAAGTTTGTTCACAGCTTGAATTAATATCACGATTTAAATTTTAGTTTTCTGTGTTGTTTTACTACACCGCTGGCCAGAGGTTCACGTGTTTAAAATATACATGCTGAACCAATGAGGTTGATCACTGGCACTAATTCTGAAGGTTCCAGTGTTGATTTTTATTATTCTTATTATGTTTGTGTGTTGAACCTTCTAGTCATATGTAAATAATCCACTTGAATCAATTTTTTCACACGGATTGTTGTAATTTTTACACAGATTCGTTTATTAACACTTTAGTGTGCAGTTGGTTCACATAGACCGAGCGCAACATATTTGCTTTACATGATATAAATCAAGTCAGCATTATTCTGAATGATCTTTTTCAACAACAAAAATGCAACAGATATGTGTTTAAAGTGTATGTAAACTTGTCTTTTTTGTTTTGAACAGAGTAGGGTTAAAACAGTTAACTTGTTATGTCTAACTCCCGTTGAGGAGATTTTACTTTGATTTCTGTCCCGGAGATGCAGCAGGAAGTCTATGGAAATCCCTCCCAAGTGAGGGATACTCACCTTTTAGACAGTTGTTCCTGGAACACATGTTTTTAATAAATAGTTTAATGCCCAAAGTTATCAATGAGAACACTGTGATTAAAAGATACAACATTATATCTTTATTTACAAAATTATTTTAAAAAAGATAACAAGCATAGCAAAAAAAAAAATAAAACATTGTAAAAAGCATATCACAGGACAGCTACACAAAGTAGGCATGCATTACTATAAGGGACGCACAACAAACACAAGAAACAGGAAAAAAACAGATAGAATAAGAATAATCAATTCTTTTTCCGGTCAGCATGTGAAGGTGAAAGGGATCCTATCTAAATATTGGTATCTTCTTACAGAAGATCCAAATATTTAGAAATGTATCAATAATAGACCGGACGTTGTTTATCGATGTTCTCCATCATTGTGAGATAAACTAACACACAGCCACTATCAGGTAAGAGGAGACATTGATAATGTACAAATGTGGCCAATGCAATTTTTGCCCTTGGATTAAGCAAGGTAGTTCAGTTGTTTTGTTCAATGGGAAGAATTGGACTCTGTGCTTTAGAGCGGACAGGGTTGTGTATTTAATTCAATTTGAATGTTACTCATTTTATGTGGGAAAAACTATACTTCCATTATACCAACGCATTTATATACGATATTGAATTGCAAAATGATGACACCATTCATGATCATGATCAGTAGTCATGTAGGCCTTTACCACCATTTTGCCGCAACCGTCATCAAGTTTTTTTTGTATTGCAGTATGTATGATATCCCAGAGAAGGAAATAGAGATAAAGTACCATTACAGCATGAGTGTCAAAGGATTTATAAATTACAGGCAACAGAGGCCCCTGGTTTAAATGAAATACTGAGTTTTAAACCATATCTTTAATTCAATCCTATTCATTTTACTATAAAGGTTGTGTCCATCTGAAGGGATGTTTTGGATTATTCTCTCATATCATTAGATATTGTATGTATTTAGATGTAAATATGTTTGTTTTTGGTTTTTTTCTACTATTATTTATTCTCATCATTATTACTATAGGAACCTTAATTGTGATTATTGTAAACAAATATTCTATTGTTCTAACATTTATGGAATTACTGAACGTATTTCCGCATGTACAATGCTATATGTATGCATATTGGCACTATACATGGTATATTAGCATGTTGACAACTAATATTCATGTGCTTAGAATGCATGATGTATGGTGCATGTCAGCGGCGGTTGCCTGTGAGGCATAGTATATTCAGGACTGGTAGGGGGCACTCTTTCGTGTCCCCACCTGATTTTCCATCTTAAGATGGGGGCACAATAAAGGGGCATCACTTCCATCTGTAGTGCGCTGCCCCTTATGCTCATTAGCATGCTCTTCCTATTTCCCCTCTTCTCCTCCCTATGGTGGAAAGGAGGTGGAACTGATGAGGCGGGAGGTGTGCATATTTGCCAAGCATGATCCAATCGGAATAAATGTGTTTGGCATTTTGTTTCTTCTGAGCATATGTTCACGCAAGTACTTGCGAAAATGACCTGTAACGGCCCTGTACTAGTATCGGTATTAGGACATCCCTAGTTTTTCAAATGTCCATGATCACATATGGGTGATGAGGAACAGAACTGCATTCAAGTACTGCTTTAGAAATATCTTCACTTGGATGCTATTATCCAATTATGTAATATCATAAATACATATGTGCGCTGTCCTCCCTATAAAACCTTAATTTCATAGGAAAGCATAAAAAAGGATTTACTGATAACCGTTTGAACGTTTCAAGGTTGGTAAAATCTTTGCTTGTTTGAAACTTTAATACAACCAGATCTATTACTTTGCCGCATTATTTTTTCTTTAGGGTACTGTAAAGTTCATCACCATTCTGTTTAATAATGGCATTAAGTTATTCATTTTTTTTACCTGCAGCACATTAGATATATTTGAATAAACAATAGATATATGACTTTATTGTAATCTTTGTATTTGGAATGTGGATACCAGAATCCAGGGAAAACATTGACAAAAGCAACATTTATTGTGAAGGCAGATAGCTAAATACCTGAATACATCACACCGTAATTAGCAGCCAAACACTTGTCTTCAGTCAAAGCATTTTGCAGTAGCAGTCAGCCAGCAGCATCCTGAGCAGACAGAAGGGCAGCCAGATTAGAGGACACAAGCTCCTTCTCCAACACTATGAAAAAATGTGCAGCTCTACCTGTCTGCAAAAATATATACAGTAATTCTCTGTCCAACGGCTATTAGAACAAATATGAGGTAAATAATTATCTATTTATTGGCTGACTTGAATCTGAAGCAATTGCTGTATTTTCCACGCAGTAAGAAAAAAGAGGGAATTCATATCCCTTTATCCTGTCACTTACAAGAGCCTTATAGAAAAAATATAGTTTTTTACAGTCAAAAAATGTATGTGGATAGCATCATGAGGAACACAGAACCAATTTAAATGTCATGTTTAGCACTTACTTAGTACTTACTTACATAGCTGAAGTATGCACAATTTGGTTGTGTATTTTGAGTGGTAAAAAAAAAGAGTATGCACTGCAAATAAGATGATCCTCTAGCTGTTGGCTCTTGTCAGAAGCAAAAGTAGATAATGCGTTGTAGAGGAATTCAGTACTAAATTTCCCTTAATTCATCAAAACACTCCTTCATCTAATAACTACTTTTCAGAAGTGATTGGCATGCTTGTGGAAAAAATTACCAAATCAAATGATCTTCTATCTTGTGTAAAATTCACTGAGAGATGAACAAATTTGCAGGCTACATTCTCTATCAGTAACACGGAACTTGTATACATCTTGTGGTTTTGTTTTTTTTCAATGTCTCAGATATCGCTTTCATAGCATTTCAGCTAAGTTTGGTTACCAGTTCACCACCTGCCTATTCACGTATCATCATTTATTTTAGCTATAACCTCAAGAAGAAATGCTTTCTGTTCAGAAAACTAGAACTAGTTTGCAATTGTTTAAAATTATTTCCAGGAAAACCTTGCTGCAGAGTTGTAACTTCTAAGCTTATTGTACACAAGATGATCTCACCATATGAATATACCGTAGATGAAATAGATAATATTGGAATGTCTAAGATTTTATTATTAAAAAGGTGATCTCACTATATGAATATATAGATAATAATAATCATAATACAAATTTAGCCCCTATTTCCCCTTGGCTGCTAACATATTATGATGCTAACATATGCTGCACCTGTATTGTAACTTATGCTTGGGCCTCGGCTAATTTAGGAACATGGTGTGTCTCTATGGCAGTGCCTCCACTCAGTTGGGCTTAGCAAATTCAAGTGAAACGCCTAAATGAGAAACATATCAGGCAGATTTACTTCCTCCCTTAAAATCTTGGATAATGTTCTAGAATGCTTTTTCTTTAGCTTTATTGCATATGAGCTTGCAATAGGAAGAGGGAGTAGGAAGAATACAAAAAAAAATAGGACACCTTGGGTTTTCTCAGGTAACAATCCTTGGATGGATGATCAGACCCCACACTGATCCTCACTCACAGCAGGCTTCTAAGAAAGAGAGTTTCCTGTGTATTATCAGTCATAAGATGGTAGTAATAGTTTAGTAAAAGGTTTAGCGTTACTCCAGTGCCCCAAGCTGTTAGTCCATCACTTCAGCCATGGGTGTTGAGCCCTTAAAGTGTAGGTATATCCCTGCCTGGTATTTACTACTATCTGGGGCTCAGTTAGAGAGATGTCCCCTCACTTGCTGTCCCGGTGGACTTTTTACCCGACAGGTAGTGGGGCGAACTCTTCAACAGCAGAGGTTTGAGGACAGTGAGGTGCACATTTTAGACAGAGTTCACAAGAGGCTTGAAAGAGGCTATCTAGGTCAAACTGAAGTAACTATCTCTAAATGGAGGTGAGGCCATCGCCATCTGTCACCAACATATAATGCTTTTTTAAAATACTGTTTTAAAATCTCTACCCCAGTGAGTCATGTAAATTCAGCCATGTAAGTCATGTAGATTTAAGAATCGACACATGGTGCAGATTTCCTGAAACAAGGTGTTTCTGCAAACTGTCACACCTCTCATCCTGTTTTGGACAATCAACATCTGCCTTGACACTTTCCATGGTGAGTGGATTAGGATGACTGTGTTGTGGATATAATTGCTGGGGTATGTTTCTTCTTACAGCTGAAGAAGCTTGGGTAAGCTGCAAAATGTTAGCATTACAGAACAGGTTTAGTTAAATGTGACTAATAGCGATGAAATTTGTATTCTCTGCTGAGTTGGGTTCATCGAAAACTTTGCTTGTTCGCGGTTTATGTGAACTTATGAAAAGATTTACCCAGCCACCAAAATCAAACCCCATAATGCTTTGGGGGTATTTTATTTTTTTCCCTAATTGTACACTTGTTCATTTTCGCATAAATAAAAGAAAATCTAAAAATGTACAAAAAAAGTTTAAGGTTCTGTTGTGATAATATTTAGCTTATTCTTTTTGGGAGGCGGTATATTTTATTTTTAAAATACTTTGATAGGGTCTTTTAATTTTTACTTTTTGTGGTCAGCAGCATGAACTTATTGTTGACTGATACACGGCTACCCTGTGTAAGCAGCACATCAATTCACACTTTTGTGGCCCAATTTACTGCATGTAATTTCTACGGTGTCAAAAAAGCAACAAAGCAGAACATCGTCTATCCCCCTATTGGCAAAGCTGCTGATACAATTAGGCAATCCTCTATTGTCATCATTGAGAGGCCTAAAGGGAGAGGTTCTTCACATGCAGTTATTAGGTTCAGAGCATGTCTTCCTTTCTATTCTGGGAGCGGGTGTACTCTAAAGCCTGAACATGCAGAGGAAGTGTTGGAGTGGATAACCAAGCCTTCATCATTCTCCTCCCAGGCACAGAGTAGTGCAGTGTCATCAGCAGCTGCAGTTTTTCTCTCTTCCTTCTCTTCAACATCTAATCTCATTGTAGCCCCTCAAACTTGCATAGAAGAGTTGGCAGAATTATTTCAGCACACCTTCAGTACTGGCTGCAGGATGATGCGCAACAATAGTTTTTTGTCAAATGTTAAGTAAGAGAGCACATGTAGCATAGAGGAGGGGGACAACTGGTAGGAAGAACCAATTTCCAGTGATGTCCTGCAGCTGCAGCTTACTCTCAAGGGTGGAGATGATGAGGTGGTAGACTGTTCCTCGGTGCCTGAGAATGTAGAGGTGTAAAGTGAAGCAAAGACACAGGGTTAGCAAGGCAGGATGTCATCCAAGGGCAAGGTAAAGAGGAGTAGAGGGAGCAGCTACCATATTCTACCAGAAGGTAAACATGTGCAAATAAATTTTTTTTTTAAATTATATTTTGGATTTGGAGGCAATGAACCTCTGAATCCAAAACCAAACATGTAAATAGAAGAAAGCTCGGTGACCATAGCAGCCACCTGCTATGCACACGCATGGTGTCATGTGACATTATGCACCCTACCTCTAAGATGGCGGCGCAAATTATTACGTGCAATGAATAATTATATGCCTGAATATGTTTTTCATATATATGGGCACATAATAATTTGTTGATTCGGATGAACTGCCGGAATTTAATTGATTTCTAGGTTCGTACGCATGTGAATTCACAAGTCTACAGAGAGCACAGCTCCACAGGTGCAGGTCACTGGACTCGCTAGGTCCACTCTGCAGGGCTCAGTAGTGTGGCCCTTTTTTTATACATGTGCTGCAGACAGCACCATAGTGGTCTGCAACCACTACCTAAAGTGTATCAAGTGTGGTAAATCTACAAGTCGTTTTGGTTTGGCTGTTCACCAAAAAAGCTTGGTGGGAGCAGCAAAATTAATGCTACCAGTCAGCGGCCTGCAATCCTTTTCTTTCTCTACCCTCTCTTTCCACAAATCCACAAAAATCTCCATCTGCATCCGCTGCAACATCTATGGCCTCAAGCAATAGGAATTGTAGTCTAACAAAGGGTTTAAGATAAATAGCTTATGGCACCTCAAGTGATGAGCACAAACTTGAACTTGATGAATATGTGGCCTTCCTTAGTGGAATAAGGCTTAGGCATTAACATTAAAGTCTCCAAACACCACGCTATCATCTCCAACTACATCCTTGAGCAGACAGGTGTCTCTTTCCAAGCTGTTGGTGCACAAGGGGACAGGGGCCACACTTGGGCTAAGATTTTTGATTTTAAGCTCTTCAGGGGCAGGCTGCGAAGTGGCTGACCACATAGCATTTTGTGCCAGGAAAGTTTGTGTGTGACAATGGCCCCAACCTACTGTCCACCCTTTGCCAGGGAAAGTTTTCAAACATGTATTGCCTAGTATAGGTCCTTAACCTGGTGATGCAGCAGTTTTTAGTTCGGTACTCTGGTTTGCATGATGTGTTACAGCAGGCAAAGAAGAGTGTGCAGCCACTTCAGGTGGTCATACTCAGCCACTGCTCACTGGCTTAAATTCAGCAACAGCACCAGCTGCCTGTTAGCTGCCTGATATGTGATATGCCCACCGGGTCAAACTCGACCATGGCCATGCTGCAGAGACTGCACATGCATGAGTGGGCAATCAATTACTACTTGTGTGAAAATAAGACAAGGACCGGCTCTGGGTAACTGTTTCTTTTTTACCACATTTGTGGCTCATCATTCAGGATCAGTGATACAATCTCTCTCATATTCCTCCTGAAACACACTGCATGGTGTAATAGGCACTGGAGGCAGAGCAGCAAGAGGAGGACTGCCATCTGTCTCAGGGCCCAATTTATCCTGACACCATCCCAATGAGCCAGCAGCTGTCACTAGATGAGCAGGAGGAGGGTTGGGGTGCTGGTGGCGAGGAGAAGGACATGAGATAGGCTTCTATGAGTATGTTTCCCCCCTCCCAAACATCTGGAGCTGTATGTGGGTGGGATGAGGTGGTGGAGGACACCTTCCCTCGGTAACAATGAGAACTTGGGTTCCCTCCAGAAATTTGTGGTGGATTGGACGGCTTTCTCTGAGAATGACAGACTCCCTCTTCATGGCCAATGAGCCTCAGAAACCTATGGAATTAAAAGGAGTAGCAATGGTGGTGGTTGCCTAAAAGTGAGACTTTCAGGTCCTTACTCACAAAGTATTTCCCTGGGTTGGCTGCTTGCAGCAGTCACAAGCAGTGCATAACTTAGCGCATAATCTCAGCTAGTGTGCTTTTAGAATGGGCATTTAGTGCAGTGAATGGTTTTGTGACAGAAAATAGAATCCACCTATCTCTAGACATAGTTGACTGTCTCACCATTTTAAAAATGAACCAGTCTCTGAGTACCAAACTCCTTTAGTTGATGATACCAGTTACATTATTAGATTCTGGCCCCCCAAACCATTAAAATACCACACAGCATTACCATCTACAAACAACACTGTTAGCCTGCCATTATTAACATCTCCTGCCACTGTTGCTGACCTGCTATTCATTAACATCTCCTGAAACTGCTGCGGGCCTGCCAACCATTAACATCTCCTTGCACCATTACCATCTTCTGCCACCGCTGCTGGCCTGCTATTTATTAACATCTCCTGCCACCATTGCTGGCCTCCCATCCATTAACATTGGCTGCCACTGTTGCTGACATTGCTGAACTGCTATCCAATAATATTTCCTGCCACCATTACTATGTCTTGCCACCTCTGCTGGCCTGATATCCATTTACTTCTCTTTCCACCATAACCATATCCTGCCACCAATGCTGGCCTGCTATCCTTTATCATCTCCTGCCATTGATTAAATGCTGAATGTACAATATTTCTGAATTGTGTCAGTGACAGATTTGCATTGGCTTGGGTGAACTCTGGTGAACCGGGTTCACACCAAGCCATCACACAACACTACTATGGATCAAAGCAACTTTCCACAGTGTGGAAGAGAGATACACTAAGTATCATGTTTCTACTTTACCAGCATGTGCATGGTTTAGGTTTCTTCATTGTGTGATAATGTCTCCTTAAAGCTCCGCTCTCCAACTGCTCATATTCACCTTTCCTTCACTCCTTCCTCACTCTTTTCAGCCACCATTAGCAAAGAAAGACAGATGTATGAAAGCTATGAGCCTGTCTAGCTACAGATTACACAGGGCTGATGACTCCCTGTCTACATTTGACTATGCTGGGACGAGCATCAGTGCTATCAGATAGAGTGAGTCAAATGCTTTTCTATACCCAGAAGTATCAGATAATTTTTTCACTACCTGAAAATGAACATAGCTTTAGGTAAGTGAAGCAATGCTAAGTTTGTGCTGCTTTAGAGAAGATATACATATTAGTTTTCATAGACCTTTAATAACTAAAATGTGGGACAATTTAATAACAGATTGGCTATTATTATTATACAGGATTTACATAGCGCCAACAGTTTGCGCAGCGCTTTACAATATAAGGAAGACATTACAATCACAATACAAATCAAGACAAGATGGTAAGGAGGGCCCTGCCCGTGAGGGCTTACAATCTAAAAGGGAGGGGGAAGTGATACATGAGGAGGGAGCTGTGTGGGGATAAATTGTTTGAGAACGCGATGGTTGAGCAGTTAGGTTGAGGTGGGATAGGCTTCCCTGAAGAGAGTCTTTAGGGACAGCCTAAAGGCAGTCAAGGTGGGCGACAAACAGACAGGTTGGGGTAAAAAGTTCCAGAGGATGGGAGAGACTCTAGAGAAGTCCTGGAGGCGAGCATGGGAGGAGTTGACAAGGGAGCTGGAAAGCAGGAGGTCTTGGGATGAGCGGAGCCGATGGTTAGGGTGAGACCAGGTTTGAGATATAGCCGGGGGCAAAGTTGTGGATGGCTTTGTAAGCGATTGTTAATATTTTCAATTGTATCCTTTGGGCGAGTGGAAGCCAGTGCAGGGATTGACAGAGGGGGGTTGCAGACACTGAGTGGTTGGTTAGGTGAATGAGTCTGGCAGCTGCATTTATGATAGACTGAAGGGGGGATAGTCTGTGTAGTAGAAGGTCAATGAGGAGGGAGTTGCTATAGTCAAGATAAGATATAACAAGCGAGTGGATTAGTAATTTTGCGGTTTCTTTGGTGAGGAAGGGGCGTATTTTGGAGATGTTACGAAGGTGAAGGCGGCAGGATTTGGATAGCGATTGGATGTGGATGTGGGGATTGGATGTGGGGACGAAAGGTGAGGTCCGAGTGAAGGATGACAACTAGGACCTTGGCAGGGGAGGAGGGGTGGATAGTTGTGTTAACAATCTCAAGGGAAAAGTTGGGGGAAGGTGCACGGGCAGGAGGAATTATCAAGAGCTCAGTTTTTGAAAGATTGAGTTTTAACTAAGTGGGACAAAAAATAGAATGCACTGTTGGGGAGTTTTAGTATAGTTATGAAACTGTGCATAGTTTAATCATATATTGAATCATACTGTATGCAAAGACATCATTACTTCCTGCACCGTTTCAGCCTGGTTAATACTTGCTGCCCTTCTTGGCCATGATTTCAAACTTGTTTGCTTTCATAAAATAGAAATCTTTCCCCTACAGACAAATACTTTCTCTTCTAAACATTCAATCCTGGATTTTAAAAAAGGGAAGCAAAATCATTTATGCATGAGCTTAGATGTATTTTGTTAAAGCATGCAATTATTCACAGGGAAGCTGAGAGGGTTAATGTATTTTATGTCAGTAGCATCTCCCATGGTATAGAATTATAAATACATACAGATTTTACCTTTCTCAACCAGTTCTGGTTAATTATTTGTATATTTTAGGTAAGAAATTTATCATGACTATTCGGCAAGTAATTAAAAGGACTTATCATTATAAACACATCATTTTCCAAAGCTTTTAACGTGCCCTTCTGTTTAGCAAATTGGTATGTTTTGTTGTTAAAAATATAAGCCATGGGCCTAGTTCTGTCATGGCAGTGAGCAGGCAGTTGGATGCGGTAATGAGTGCCTGAAGCCTTCACCAAGGATGATAAGCCTGCATGAATTTTATGAATCTCAGTATCAAGGTTGCCCTCGCCCAAGGGATTAAAGAATAAGGGGGAGTGGAAGGAGGAGAGAAAGACAAGGCAGATGTATGAATAACTGGCATTGTAAATCTTCACTGTGCAACCTACAGCTAGAAACAGTCGGTGATGGGTTCATGACTTGAGAAGAAAGCAACACAGCAGAATCTGAATGGATTTTCTTCAGCTGCTTAATACACTTCTTACAGCAGCTTAAGGACATGTATGTTGATGGAGGGCAAACGCACATGGCATATATAGATCTGAATGTGCAATGCAAAGAGTGTTTATTTAGGTAGACATTGTCTAGCTTAAATTACAGCTAGTTTTATATTTTCATACAAAAAGAAATAATTTTGCTGCTGAAAATAAATTAATGGGTTTTTGCATTAGGTAAGCAAGGGTAAAGGAACAAATTGGATCCTCGACAAGTTAGCTCAAGGTCATAATGAAAATTGCAAGGCCAAGGTTACAGGGGTGGCTTCTGGTCGAAAAACAGATCATGATAAATAGGCTTCTGCTCTGCAAAATCTGGTAGCTAATGAAAATAAGATGCATTTGAAGTGTCTTTTGTGGACACCTTATTTTTCCTATTTCCCTGCTAGCAAAGCCTAGCTGATGTATGATAGCAAGCTCTGGCACTAATTGTGCAATTATAAAGCGGAAATGATGCAGGTTTAGCAAGCTGGTGATAGAATGCCCGTCTGTAACAATGTTT
Organism: Nanorana parkeri; assembly: GCF_000935625.1. Taxonomy (NCBI): domain Eukaryota; kingdom Metazoa; phylum Chordata; class Amphibia; order Anura; family Dicroglossidae; genus Nanorana; species Nanorana parkeri. The sequence goes on from NW_017307990.1 coordinate 274,352, forward strand.
AATAATAGACAAATAAAGCTCGGAGGGGATAAAGGTTACTTTTCCAGCCTTTGACTCATTAAGGAGCTTGAAACATATTTTAAAAGAATGATATTTAATTATGGGCTGGACTAATAATGCAGAGCATGGCCTCTTTGGGGAAAAAAAGACCTTGTGCTACTAGTATCAATTATAATCATTATCTACACCCTGCTCATAAACTAGCCAAGCCCATATATTAGTGTTATTAGCATCTATGTGTGCAGGCAACAGAACAAGTCTGTGGACTGCTTTAACATGTATTTAATTATTAACTCTTTATATTGAGCAAAAAACAATTAATAGAAAAAACTACTGTGGTGATTGTGTTCTCTAGGGCTGCACTACATGCAAAGTTTGCATGCATTCAGAATTCAGTTGATTAAACTTTTAATAGGTGGCATGTATCATACTGTCAAGAGCATGCTTGTGTGTGTTTGCACTAATTACCATATGGTAGACCCCAATAAGAGTGGCTGCATTTAATTGTTTCAGAAGAAATATTGTAAGTACACCAGTTCCTATTAAATGAATTAACTAATTAACAATGACAGCATGAGACCTGGATTGTGGAACTCTTCCAGAAGTCCAGAGTCCAATTTCTTCCATGAGTCTCTATTAGTCGCTCTTTACTTGGGAGCTCCAAAAGACAAGCATACGAGTTTTGCTCTTTTGACTTGTGACCCCATAATGCGGTTTTTACATGTGTGGGGCATTTACAGATTTACTTTATACCTTGTTTTTAATGGACAACTGGAATAGAGGAAAGTTTTGCTGAATTTCTACTGAATCATATATCATTCATTTGTGCATGTGTTTTTTTTTTTACATATGTGTGTTGGGTAAACTTTTAAGTAGTGTAGAGGCCCCCATTATCACTTCAGTATCAGCAAAAAGTAGCAATTTTCTGAAAGGCACACAGTCTGGATTCAGATGACAGACACCTACACATTATTGGGCTTTATGTCATAGGGATGCAAGCCCATATTCTTCGTGTGCTCACTGGTATATTTCGGGGTAACTGTACTAAAAAAGCTTATATATTGTGAGAATATTCACTTCAATTATCAAATCACATGAAAAGCAAACTCCTGTTTACTAACTTCATCTGCACATGACTGGATAATTGAAGTGAATATTCACATAATTTATTGTGTAAACGTTCTTAATTCCTTTAGTAAATCATCCCATTCAACTTCCCTCTGCCGTTGCATGAATACTCGCCTCACATAAAATTTACCACATTTTACTTCACTCACTTGTGAGTACAGGCAGAAACTACAATAGCACTATATAAGCACCACTCATGCTCAAGCAGACTGCTCTCAATTAGATATTTCAGGCCTGAAGACAGAGAAGTGAAGGAAGTGCTGAAGTCTGAACACATTTCCTCACAACATGAGGATGCTACACTGCCACTCTGCCCTATCTACTCACATGTGATGATCAATTGCAATTCCCCTCAACCAGTTTCAGGGAAACAATATCTCAGAGTCCTCTTGAAATCACTAGGCAGATGCTGACCATAATGACAGTAACAATTCTCAACTCTGTCCCTCTCACACCAACAGTTCTGACTAGGTATCTAGTCTAGTAGCTTTGGGTTTGGGTCAACCATGGCTTTGTCAATTGCAGTTTGAAAAAGTGGCAAACCATTCCAGCCATTGCCCATAGGAAGAAATTACCAACCATGCCTTTCCTGGCCTCCTAACTGTGGTCAGGTGGCTTAGAAGAGCCAATAATAGAGGTTTTCTTATGTGTCAACCCCCTCCCTATAAAAGTAAGGGTCTCCAGCAGCCATTGTTCAGTGTGTGTTGGAGCAGAAAAGGAGTAGTTAGGGAAAGATAACAGACTACAGGGAAAACTATGTGCTAATGCTGGTGCTGACTGCTGAAAACATATATATATATATAATGAAAACATAAATGTACATTGAGTCACAGACACACTACCAGGAATTTATAAAAAAAACATTGAAGATACCCTTTAAATACCTGTTTCGTAGTAGTGCGACAAATGGTGGAATAGATTTATGTACATGTTGGTAAGGTAAGGTGTATATAAATGTTTTGCAACTCTGACAGAACTGTCACAAGCATATCTCATGTGAAGTGGCAAATTATTTAAAAGCAAAGAGGGTATTTGGAGAAGTTGGGACAGTAATAGAAGCCTATCAAAAACCAGTTCAAGAGGAACTTCACTCCCCCCGGGATTAATTCGCTTTTAACCCCCTCTTACCTTGTGTGCTGAGTTAAGCTGAAAACGTATAGTCACCCAACAACTGTAGCATTGCTTTATTTGGCTGATCCTCCACAGTATGCCAGATCCTGTACCATCATCTTAAAAAGAGAAGACGCACATCTACCTGAATTTGTTGCATGCATCGGTAATAATGAGCAAGATGTTGCAGGGTTTTCATGAATTTGGAGCAAGTTTCCCACTACATACACACTGTTTCAAATTCCTCATTAAATCACCACCACTGTGTTTTGCACATTCCTTTAGCAGATTTGGGAAAGATCATAGAGTGTTTTCAAGGAGAGTTAATTAGTTACTGTTTGTGGTCAAAGCCCCACTGGTACGTACCCAGGAATCGAGATGATAGACCTGCCTACAATGACCTGAGGTGTGCCGTGGTCACTATGGTCAGTATGCAAAATAAGGGGGCATACTCAAGAGTAAAAGGTAACTAAAAAAGGGGGTGAGGTGGGTGGGATGATGCCCACGAGCCGACAGGTGAGAGTGGGAGACGGAACAGTTTAAATGTGTGGGACTCCTCCCACAAATCCGGCTAATTAATTAGCCTACCACTTGGCTGCTGGACCCCCCTCTTCTTTTATTCAGAAGCTTGCTTTTTTATTACATTTTTTTTCTTTCAGTTAGGTTTTTAAATAAGCTAGGGTGCTAGGGTTTAGTGTTTTATAAAAGTGTTTAAGACTCTGCATGTATTTGCTGGAATATATTGTGGAATTTTTTCAGTGAAAAAAATATACTGTATATGGGATTGTGTTTTTTTGAAAATGCTAACTGGTACAGGTCCTTTTGAAAAAGTGACCTAGTCAAAGCACTGCATATACTCGCTACAATAATTTGGGGGCTTTTCTCAGGAGATTTAAATCTCTTATGTTGATCTCTTGATTTTAAAATGGCTGGTTAAAGTCCTGTTTAAAATGCAGCCTAGTTAAAGTGTTTAAATCTATGCAAACACTTACTATAATATTTTGGGGCTTTTTTAAGTGAAATAAATACACTCCCATTTTGATTTCTTGATTTTAAAATGGTGTGGGTCCTGTTAAAAAACAGCCTATTTAAAGTGTTTAAAGAATTTATCCATACTCACTGCAATATTTTGAGGTTATTTACAGTGAAATATTTAAAACGTTAAGTTGACTTCTTGAACTGGCTAGGGTGGATCCTGTTTACAGTGCATGTAAGAACTCAAATATTTTGGGGGCTTTGTTTAGCAAAATAAATACACTTTTATGTTGACTTCTGTTGGACACACACCGGCCTAGAGAAAGTGTTTAAATGCTGTGTACGTACTAACTACATTATTTTGGGGGGACATTTTCAGTTAAATAAATACACTTTAGTTTGATTTATTGATTTAAGAAAGTCTGGAGGCTGTGCACATAGTCACTACCATATTTCGGGGGATTTTTTTAGCAAAATAATTACACTCCAATGCTGGCTTCTTAATTTTATAATGGCTGGTGTGGGTCCTGTTCAAAATGTGGCTTAGTACAAGTGATGAAATACTGTGCACATAGGCATTACAATATTTTAGGGTTTTATCAGTGAAATAATTACACTTTAATGTTGATTTCTTGATTATATTCTGGTGTGTGTCATGTTTGAAAGGGTGCCAAGTACAAACAAATAAATACTGAGCATGTAGGCACTGCATTGTTTTATTTTCAGTACATAATTACACTCTAATGTTGATTTCTTCATTTTAAAATGGCTGGTGTGATCCCTGTTTAAAAAAATCTAATTATCTTTAATTTATAATATTAATTATGACATATATTTTTTTTGGTTCTTATTGAAAGTAACATTTAATCTTCATTTTTTTTAAAATGAATTTTGGCCCTTCCTTGTCTGCCTTCACAATGGTTTTATCATCATCATTTGTGATGAATAAGATTACTATTGGCCTTCTATTCTACCTTCAGGGCCTTTTTTGTGTAGACGCCGGTGGCTTTCCCATCCACCTCGTCTTTCTGCCTTGCTGCCTAGTTTTTTTTGCAGGCATGAGCAGGTATGAGCAGGGGTCAGTGTGTGGCAATGATGCTGAGAAGCATGTGAGATCTCCCGCTCCCCTCCATATGACTGGTGTGTGCTTGTGCTCATCTGCAGATAGGGCATGTTTGGTATGCTAGTAACATCATCGGGTCAGCATGTGCTCCAGTTTGAAGAGCATGCTAGAAATAACGTAAGGGCTGCATTTAAGGGGTGCTTCTTACCATTACACACCCTATTTTAAATGCTGTTGCTCAGAGAACATGTTTATTGATATAACTTTGAAATATATTTGTAAGAATTCATGTTTTTATATTAATGACAAGGATAGTGGACTCCAGGAATTAGCTATGCAAAAGTTTTGGTATATTATGTAATATATGTGTCACAGACTTACCCGGCGTGTCCCCTCGTTCCAGCGACGTGTCGTCTCGTGTGTGACGTCACGCCGACTCCTCCTACGGGGCGTGGCTAACAGGGTAAAGGGTCAGCGGGCTCGTCACTCGGCGTTCTCTCGGTGAGGAGAGTCGAGTGACGATCAGAGAACCTCCACGCTATCTTACCTATCCCTCTGAACTGAGACACCCGCAAGCTATCCGAAGTACAACCCCGCTGTGAGCTTATCACTGTACTGTGCACCCAAACCGCAAGTATCCTGGGATTTGTTCCAACTTTAGTAGACGCTGCTACTCGTCCAGTGCTTGCTGCTTATCTGCTTGGCTGCTGCTATCCCACACGCACACCCATAGAACCACTCCACTAGTACCGGAATACCACATATTCAGTTTGCATCTACTTGCTCGGGGTAACTGGACTGATACTGGCTAGTGCTACTGCGGGGACGCATGTGGGGTTGCCATACTGCTTTACATACTGCTTGCTGATAACTCTGTGGGAGTCTGCAGGAGCTTGCCTCCAACCGCTTATTGCTGATTGCCATATTGCTGACATACATGCATGGATGTGCATTGCATTTGCTTGCTGTTGATTGAACCTGCCTAGTTCATAATCACTGAGTCAGTCCGTATGCCAGGTCCACATTTGCTCTGCTGGCTATCCACTAACTCAGTGCATCACCCACTGTCGAGCTCCCCAATCCCACCGGATCTACCAGTACCTCAGTAATACCGCTTGCCACCCAGGAGGGTGGAGTAGGGTGCATCATCCCCAAATCCCAACGCCATACCACTCCGTATTGTTTAACAGGAAGCACATGATGAGTGCGGTCTCCCTCTAGCAGTTACTGTAACTGGGAACCGCTCACTGAAACTTCCTCAACTTCTCAAATCCCCATCTGTTCCGCAGCTGTGATCCAGCCAGAAATTTATCACACGGCCACCCCTGACAATATGTCATAAATAATTTTGGTTATTTTTGATATTTCATGTTTTTTTGTCCCAATGAAGTGGATTTAATCCATGAAAAGCATTGACGTTAGACACTATATTGGAAAAGGTATTGGGACACCCCTCTAAATCATTGGATTCAGGTGTTCCAATCACCTCCATGGCCACAGGTGTATAAAATCGGGCACCTAGGCATGCAGACTGCTTCTACAAACATTTGTGAAAGAATGGGTCGCTCTCAGGAGCTCAGTGAATTGAAGCGTGTTAACGTGATAAGTTGCCACCTGTGCAATAAGTCCTTGCTACTAAATATTCTACAGTCAACTGTTAGTAGTATTATAACAAAGGGAAAGCAACTGGAAACAACAGCAACTCAGCCACAAAGTGGTAGGCCACGTAAAATGACAGAGCAGGGTCAGAGCATGCTGAAGCGCACAGTGCGCAGAAGTCACCAACAGTCTGCAGTTAACTTGTGAGTCAATAGCTACAGTCCTCCAAACTTCATGTGGCCTTCAGATTGGCACAACAGTGCGTAGAGAGCTTCATGGAATGGGTTTCCATGGCCAAGCAGCTGCATCCAAGTCTTACATCACCAAGTGCAATGCAAAGCGTTGGATGCAGTGTTGTAAAGCACGCCACCACTGGACTCTAGAGAAGTGGAGAGGTGTTCTCTGAAGTGACAAACCACGCTTCTCTGTCTAGCAATCAGATGGACGTGTCTGGGTTTGGCGGTTGCCAGGAGAACGGTACTTGCCTGACGTCATTGTGCCAAAAGTACAGTTTGGTGGAGGGGGGATTATGATGTGGGGTTGTTTTTCAGGGGTTGGGCTTGGCCCCTTAGTTCCAGTGAAGGGAACTCTTAGGGCATCAGCATACCAAGACATTTTGGACAATTTCATGCTCGCAACTTTGTGGAAACAGTTTAGGGATGGTCCCTTCCTATTCCAACATGACTGCGCATCAGTGCACAAAGGAAGGTCCATAAAGACATGGATGAGCGAGTTTGGGGTGGAGGAACTTATCTAGCCTGCACAAAGTCCTGACCTCAACCCGATAGAACACCATTAGGTTGAATTAGAGCAGAGACTGCAAGCCAGGCCTTCTCGTCCAACATCAGTATTTGACCTCACAAATGCGCTTCTGGAAGAATGGTCAAACATTCCCATAGGCACACTCGTAAACCTTGTGGACGCCTTCCCAGAAGAGTTTAAGCTGTTATAGCTGCAAAGGGTGGGCCAACTCAATATTGAACCCTACGTACTAATACTGGGATGCCATTAAAGTTCATGTGCGTGTAAAGGCAGGCGCCCCAATACTTTTGGCAATATATTGCATATCTTTGTGAACAATAAATGTGTGGTAAGATCTAACAATAACTGAAGGAACACAGAGTACCTGCATACAAATTGCTTTTTAACTGTGTATGTAACAAATACATCTTGTGAATATACTTTTTTATGCTTTTAATGATTATGAATACACTTTTTGTATTTTGTTTACGCTTTATTAAGAAGTGTGTTTTCTCTGGGCACTGAAGCTTAAAAAAATCCCCTTTATTCATCTTAAACCTTCAGTAGTTTAAATAGGACATATTAGTTGTCCAGAAAAAGCATCAAAGCAAACATCCTTCAATCACAGGTATTAACAGGTTAGAACTTCTTGTGAGTGTGCCCCCACTGGGAAGATTTACCTTCACCAGTGCCTCCAGTACAGAGAGTGATGGGAAATCTAAAATGTTTGAGCTGTCACCAGAATAGAGGTGAAATATTTTAATAAGCAGGTCCTAGTGACAACTGTCTAATAAGGCATATTGTCGCTTTGGAAAGATCTACTCTTACCTACTGCTGTGTCTCTGGAACAGGAAGTAATGGGGAAATATGCCTGATGGGACATAAACAGAAAAAAAAATCCTGAGGGGGCTTTTAATTATCCCATAAAACAGAAAGAAAAAGCTTTACATGAACCTTAAAAATGCATTGAAATGGTTTTGTTATATCTGTTCAACTGCAAAAAATACAATCTTATAGAAACATATATGTTTCCTAATATACTTCCTGTTGTCAGGAAGTATATTAGGAAACATATACGTTTTGGATAGATTAACACTATTTAACAGAATTATTTATACCAAGGCAGAAAGAACATCATCTACAAATCCACTACTCTTTTTCAGGTGCATTCAATAGCTAACTGAACTTGTCACCATATGTCAATCCATTTATCTACCATGTCACCCTCTCCACCCTAACTAGCTTTCTAGCTTTTGTTCTCCTATATACTTTGAAGAAAGTTTCCAGAAAGAGTTTTTGCATTTTGCCATTTATCTATGGTATTTTTATAGCATACAGGTAGACAGATCAGGAGTTTTGACTTTCTACTCTGCATGTTTGCTGCAGGTCAGTGACTGAGAAAACCCTAAAGTCACAGACAGCCAGGCAACTAGTATTCTTAGAATAAGATCTGCAATGACAGTACCCATATTTTTCTCACTACCAGCTTTATTAAACATTAAACGCTAACAAAAGATAATGATATTCTCAGCCCACTTCACAGCACACATATAACTGCATTCCAGTCAGTATTCTCTGATCTGTATACATTTTATTTTTGAATGCCTTCAGGTATTTTGAACGCATCACCTAACTGAAGGATAGTGTAGCAAAATGAATCCATTGCTTTACCCTTGGTGTTTTTGGCTTCTAATGACTGCAGAATGTGTTTGTGTGTTGTGTAAGAATTTTACCATGAAGCAAACAGTTTGCAAATTGTACTTGGCCTTGCCAATGGAAAAATGTTCCCTGACACCTGGAACATAGAGGGTTAATAATGAGTTATTATAATAGCTCAGTTGAGCTTTTAATCTGTGTTAACTATGTTGCCTCACTGACAATGTCAACATTAATACTGAGACAAATTCCAAGAGTTTTTGGCTCTAGCTGGTCTGAGGGGAAAATAGAAGAGGGATCAGTGAAGCCTATAAAAAGTGCTGAAGACAACAGTATTTTCAATACAGTGTTATGTGTCTGCGTAGCAGCTCATACAGTTAGTCCTCTGTCAGTGTAGTTCCATACTCCAATAAATCAATTTGTGTTATGCAATGACTCCTGTCTCCTGCGAGTCTTTTCCTCTCTCAAGTACAACAGAAAACCATTGCCTCAAAGGGACCTTTTAGTTATTACATGAATTGAGATTAAATCAAGACTAAGTGAAAACAGTTCAGATTAAATTGAACAGATGTAACTTCTCAGGTAATAAGGTGACTTATGATTTTCAAGGATGTGTGTTATTCCTATCCTAGCTCTCCTCTATAGATATTTTAAATTTTTCTGCCTTCAATATTTTGTACAATTCCTAGCGTGTAGAAAGACTAAATGAATGCTTGCGGAGAAACAGACAAGTCCTTTTTTAACACATAGCATAGATCGTTAACTTTACTCAGCCAAAACAAGCTTTAAAAATATATGTTAAATGAACAGATCTGACCAATATGTTAGCCTGTAAATGAGCAATGATGCCTAATAATACACTGCAACCAAGCAGAAATGAGCTTTTATTATTTTTCCAGTAATACACTTATATGTGATCTAATCTTAACTAGGACTGCAACAAAGTTGTCAATAGACATTATAAAGATTTTCAATTTAACTGCTAATCAAGCTCCTTAATTAATGCAGAACTCTGGGGAAAATTATGATTAACCCTTGCAGTGGGGCTACCCCCACACTGCAAGGGTTAAGTGCCCGCTTTGGTCTAGGGAGGAAAATAACAAAGTTATACTCACCTGATGCTCAAGGCCAGCTGGCTCTTAGGCCAGTCCCTGGAGCCCCTCTCCCCCTCTGCTGCAGCGGTCATAGGCCTATGGGTCATCACATCCAATACACAGTGAGGATGCCGAGGAACATTCCATTGCTGCAGGGGAGGAGGATACAGGCTGGAAGAAGTGCTGCCACAGCCGTGTGGCTCTGAAGATAGGTTTAGTGTAACTTTGTTATTTTCCCCTTTAGTCCCTTCCAAATCAAGCACTGAACCCTTGCAGTGCAGGGATAGCCCCACTGCAAGGGTTAATAATAATTTCCCTGTTTTAACTCCTTACTTCCCCTTAGCCTTTTCCCCATTTTTCTTTTGTTTTTAGTTTTGTTTGTATAACTAAAATATAACTAAGGGCCCAACTTTTTTTATTTATTTAGATAGATTTGGATAGAGTGGTAAGGGGTTAGAGACACTGGGGTTGATTTACTAACCTTTTAAACACACCACGAATGTGTATACACCTCTGTAGTGTGTTCCCTCCCAGCATGATCTATGGGAGGAATCGAAACACCTTTGTAGTGTGTACACACCCAGCAGGTGTGTTGTTCAAAGCCCTGCAATGAATTGCAAGGTAATGTGGTGTAAATTAGCTCTATGTTGTGTTGCTTGCGTTGATGAATGCAGGAATGTAAATGCATGAGCTAACCATTTTTGTCTAAACTGTGAAGCAGCATTATATATGCATCATGTGCATGATTTTTCCATATATGGCATTAGTGGAAATATGCTTTTAGAGACTTTTTGGTTGATAAATACGTTTTGCTGTGTGAAAATCACACACACCTGGTGTGTGTGTGTGTTTAGGTTAGTAAATCAACCCCACTGAGTTTTTTATGGCTGTGCCTCTGAGATTTACAGGGTTATTCACAAAAGGGTGAAGAGTTTGGAGAAGGCAGGAGAAGTGAACAATCTAGGACAAGATAGCTGAACTGGAAAATGAGCTGAATTAGAGAATTTTTCCAAATCAGCTATGTTCTCCCAGATTGTTAACTTCTCCTGCCTTCTCCAAACTCTTCACCCTTTAGTGAATAACCCTGTTACTCTCTCTAATTGTCCTGATCACCAATGTCACTAAAATTGAAAGTGAGGGTAAATCCAAAAATCTTGAGTTGCTACCAGAACAGGAATAGAAGTGAAATCTCCCAGTGTTCCACTTGTTCCCCAAGGAAATTTTCCTTAAGGTGCCCATACACATTACGAATATCGGCCGAATTTTGTTTGCGATCACGTTTTCGTCCGATATTTGTAAGGTTGATGGGCAGTGTACAACCGCAAATACTATACAATCATATGACTTTTGACTTTCCAGCAGGTTAGAAAACTTCTGTCGAATCGTACGATTTTCGCAAGGTTGGTGGCGTTTCTATACGTCAAAAATCGTACGATTAGCACTGCTCATGCACAAACGAAATCCGTGCGATCGATTAATGAAATTCGTTGATTTCTGCTAAAGACCGCTAATTGAACTGTGCAATTGTTGGGGCATGATGGGGCCGCCATACGAAAATCCTACCACGGTTCGACCATCGGCCGAAAATTTTAATCCGATGATTGTAAGGTGTATGGGCACCTTTACACAGGAAAGGTATTCTTTCACTTCCTGTATCTACAGGGCAGGAAGTAAAAACATCTCTCTCTAAACAAAAACTTAAAAAAGATGGCAAAAAAATCCAACTGACCATGGTTTTAAACTTCCCCTACTCTATCCAAAATGAGAACAAATGTTTTTGGCTTTAGATATACTTTAACAATCTCTACCAGAAAAAAAAAAAATATTATCTGTCATCATTAATTTCATTTTTTTTGTATAGCAGTGTTTAAAACCCCACAAATCTGCCTTTAACACAAAAACAATCAATAACTGGACTACCAGTTATTGGTGGGGGGTATGTTAAAACTTTGCTTTAATGAGGAGCTCTGGTGTATCTGACATTTCTGGGTTTGTCAGATAGAGACTGCCTGCTGGGTGCTGGGATTACTGTTGCCAACACTAAGTGACTACAGGATACAGGAGTAACAGAAGGGCTGATAGGAGGACCCACCCAGCGGAGGACATGTTATCTGATAGACCTGGAAGTACTGAGTTCTTCCGTAGAGTAAAGTTTTAACACACTGCCCACCAGAGAGGTAAATGTTCTGCCATATATTGATATAGACATTTACAGTGTATTGTACAGGTGAAACTCAAATAATTAGAATATCGTGCAAAGTTTATTTATTTCACTAATGCAACTTAAAAGGTGAAACTAATATATAAGATAGACTCATTACATGCAAAGCAAGATAATTCAAGCCGTGATTTGTCATAATTGTGATGATTATGGCTTACAGCTCATGAAAACCCCAAGAACCCCAAATCCACAACCTCAAAAAAGTAGATTATTACATGTAATCAATAAAACAAGGATTGTACATAGAACAATATCGGACCTCTGAAAAGTACAAGCATGCATATGTACTCAGTACTTGGTTTGGGCCCCTTTTGCAGCACTTACTGCAATTACGTTTGCACGATATTCTAATTATTCGAGTTTCACCTGTAGATACTGAGTTCAGTTTTGCAGTCTGCTGGTCATTAGTAGCAGGGTTTAGTTCAGCAGGAAATACATAAAAAAACTCCAGGAAGTTGCATCAATAGTGAGAAGAACATGTCTTCATCTTTTATGTGTCCATGTGTTCAGTGTTCCTCTTCCTAATCCTAAAGCCTGGGACATGAATGAACTTTAAGTGACTACATTGCTTGTTGGCAGGATTCTCTGTGCATATTCAGTGAAATGTTGCAGTGCTTAGTTAGTTTAGGATTCTTCAGGGAATGTGCTTTTCTACCTTAGTTCTCTGTTGATAATGTATAACTGTGACTTGTATGTAATGCTATCTGTATCAAAACATTTCTATTTATACTCATTTTTATGTACTGCAGTTTCAGAACATAAATAACTAAATCGTGAAATGCAGAACAGAAAGGTCAAGTTTCTTCTGCTTTATTTTATTTTAGGCCTTGAAGTTGTTTAGCTAGCTGTCTAGCTGTACATAGAGCTATGTGCTGCGAGGGCAGTATAGTGAAAAGAAAACAGCGCAGCGGGTTTAAGCAATGGGAGTCACTGCACAGCAAACGTAAGCCTAAGATCAGGAATTGAATACAAGCCTGAAGACTCCCATACTGTGACTCAGCAATCTAAGCATATAAGCTCTTGTCAGAAAGAAGAGACCAGTACACAGTTTTCCTAGCCATCAAGATCAGGCAGGCTGTCATCAGCAAGTTCCTTGGCCCTTAAAGCACATGTAAAGGCAAATGCAGCCTATGCAAAGCTATTATTTGCTGAAAAGGAAGCCAACATGATTAGTCAAAATTAGAATTTGCCTCTAATTCAGAAAGGCTGAATTAGAGGCAAATATACTGTACACATTGTTCAGCATCAGAATACAGTGGCCACAGCTTCAGCTGAGGTTGCAGCTTACAAAGAATCAGAGCAAATGGAAAGTGAGAAAATCAGCACTAAACCAGACATTTCAGAGGAACCACTTTGTTTTGCAGAACATACTAGGGAGTACATCCAACAGCTTACTAGAGTCTGAGAACACCTCCCAAAAATACATTGATATGTCCAACTCCCAGCATTGTCTGCAAGTGGCAGAAATATTGCATCTCAAAGAAAATGGAAACAGAAGTCTTACAACATTTAGCTAGTTTTCTCCAAACATACCCTCTCAAACACCCAGGCATGCAAGATGTCACAAATTACCTCATGTACAGAGAAAGTGTCATTTTAGGCTTTTTGAAGTATCATAACCAGCCTGGAAACTATTGGGCATGGGAATCATCATTTTTGTATGCTACCAAAGGCTGGGGAGTATGCAAAAAAACTGCTTTTTGTGAAGCAATAGTTAGAAACAGAGTCACCAGAACATGCAGAGGGGATACATGTAGTGCATGTATTCAGTCCCTCGACAGGGCTCAGCATGGGATTAGAAAGACTTGAAGAGAATTACAGGACACTCAAAACAGAATAACATGCTGTTCTCAAGAAACTTTTCCCAATTTAAACAGCAAAGATAACCTCAAACTGCAGGAACTAGGTAACATTCTTCATGAATTAGCGCGAGCTCAGGAAGTTATCCACCAAGAATCTCCAGTTTAGACTCTGCTTATGGCACTAACCCAATAGTAGAAAAGCTTTCCTACAGTTTACTACTACTGAGGAATGAAAATCCTTTCTTAAGGAGAATGATGTCTGTTTTAGGTGCTTTGATTAAACTCCTCATGTGGCAAGGGACTGCAAAATGTTCAGAATATGACAATGAAAAGCACATTGCAGTTCCACAACCCAGTCCACCTCTTTCACCTTTCAGAGAAAGATTATGCCAGGAAGCAAAAACTCAGCTTCTTTAGTACCAAGTGCACAGAAATCTGTATTCAAACTAATCATGATGGTCCAAGTCTGTTTAGAACCTAGTATACCCCACTGGAAAGAAAGGAAAGGCAATGCAACATGCAACATTTTGTAACCCTATCCGGTTCCTTCCTCCGGCAAGCAAAGGCCCTTTGCTTGCCCGAGGAAGGAACCGGATAGGGTTCCCAAATATTGCCATACACGTTGAGACCACCTTGTCAATAAAGAAAAAGTGACGCAAGTAATTTTGGAGCACAGTGGTTTCTACTTTTCTTATGAATTGACTTGTGGCGCCATCCGCTTCTACTGCTGTACCCATTTATAACCATTGGGTTTTGATTGTGGTTAGGAGTGCGATGGGATACGGACATAAGTGAACAATATACCAGCCCCCTTCCTATAAAAGCCAGCTCTACCAGCAGTCCTTTGTCAGTGTGTTGAATTATAGTTGGGGACAGCTGACAGTGATTGCAGGGACAGACAGTTAGTGCTATTGTGCTGTGCTAGTGTTCTTCCACGGAGCTAAACAATACTATATACTGTACAGTGCTTCATTAATTGCTGTATATTGCCATTATACATTACAGTGAATTGCAGTCTGAGGGGCTAGCTAAAGTGAATGTAACCCCACATGTTTTCACTGTGAATAGACCCAACATTACTTTTTAGGGCTACTTTTTTTGTTTGTTTGTTTGAGCAACAGGTCCTCTTGCTGTGTTGCTACTGTTCCCCATTCTTTTTTATTTCATATGCAGTGGTTTTTTTTGTTGTTTTCTTTCACAATTAATTAAGTATTACGTTTCTCAGAAAAACATAATTTTTTTATGTGTTTTTTTTTTCCTGGAAGATATATATTTTGCTTTATATTTTTTCAGTGTCTTTTAACCACTTGAAGCCCGGGGTGTTAAACCTCCTTCCTATCCAGGCCCTTTTTCAGTATTCAGTGCTGCGGTACTTTGACATTTATTCAGTCATGCAGCACCGTACTGAAATGATTTTTATATAATTTTTTGGGGAACACATAGAACTATGTTTTGGTGGTTATATAATCATCACTGGGGTTTTCATGTTTTACTATATAACTATATATTTTACTATATAAGTGCCGAAAATTTTGAAACCCCCCCCACCCTTTTTCCCTACGTTATGAAACATTTATTATCACCCTAATTTTTTTGGTAAAAAATAAAAGACGGGGTCAGGTAAATGAGGGGTAGGGGTAGACACCAAACATGTCAAGCCTTAAAATTGCACGGATCCGCAAAATGGCAAAAAACTACCAAACCCAAAATTGGCCATAGGCAATGCTTTAAAAGCTTTTATCGCTCATCAGTTTAGTGTTATCAGTGATTGATGGCCCTAAAATTATTGCTCACGATCCGACATTCGCGGTGATATTTAGCAAGTGTGATGCAATGGGCGCAATCGTCATCTTCGCATGTAGCGCACCTGATGCATGTTTGCGTGCGTATGTGGAGGCTGTGGACTTTTTTTCTGTTTTGTTAAAAAAAAAATGAAATGGGATTTACATTTTTTAGCTTTATGCTTCTTTCATTTTTTAAACTTTTTTTTTTTTACACTTAACTTTATTGCTATGACATAGGGGGCTAAGAATCCCCCTATGTGATAGCCAATTTACGTGACAGGTCCTCTTTATGGACACAACAGGGGTCTCTAAGACCCCTAATGTCACCTAGGGACCCCCAGAGAAGCTGATGAAGCAGAGATTTGCTTCACCAGCTTCTCTTTGGCTTCTGTAGCCGGGAATGACAGCTAAATGCAGAAGTGATGTAGTATACTACCTGCATTCTGACACCGGAGAGGAGATCAGAGGGAGTTCATGTACTGAACTCCCTCTAATCTCTAGTGACAGAGCCGCCGTGCCTGTCCCGGTCCGCACTGGGCACAGTGGATCTCGGGATCTGCAGCGGGGGGGGGGCGCACACCCACACAAATTACAAGTGATTGGGCGACTCTATAGCCGCCGAAAGGCTTGTATTTAAACAGCCATCACCAGCTGTTTACATTTTTGGTAGCTTTCCCACTCGGGCGCCCTGGGCGCTGCGCATGAGTGGGGGTGGGGAAAGAGGTTTTAAAATGCCCACCCACATTTATAAGGCTGCCATCTAGCTGTTTATATAAGGCCACTGGATGGGATTTTTGTTTTGGGGTCAGCAGCAGTGTGACACAGGAAAAGCTGACCTTTGTTAGCAGCAGGACAGTGCATACTATTGTAGCCCAGTTTAGTGGCCAAAAGCAGCACATTGAACAGTGCACCAAAACACTGCATTCCCATTCACCTATACCTCATAGCTAGCAATGAGGGAATCACCCATTACCATCTTGTCTGGGACACCTAATGGGAGAGGCAGAGAATGTTCATGTGCAGCTATTAGGGGGTGATCAGGTTCTGCAACCACGAGCCAAAACAGTGATTGGGCTGCACTTTCAGGGCACATCTGCCTTTCTTTTCTGGCAGTGTGCGCGCTATACTATATAGCCAGCGCATGCAGAGTTGATGGTGAAGTGGATTACCAAGCCTTCATCATCCTCCTTCTCTTTCTCCCAATCACAGAGCAACATAAGTTATTCTGCAGCTGCAAATGCTCCCTGTTTTTCTCAGCCACAGCTAATCCTGCCATTGCCCTGCAAACTGGCATTTAGGGGTTGGCTGAATTATTTCAGCACAGCTTCGGAGACTTTCTGCAGGAAGATGGGAAGCAATTAATTTTGTCTGGAGTTGAGAAGGAGAGCAATGAGAACATAGAGGGAAGGGACAACAGGCAAATAATTAATTGCCAGTGAAGTTCCTGCAACTGCAGCTTACTGCCAAGTTGGCTCCATTGATGAGAATAATGAAGATAATGATGAGGTCTTTCACTGTACCTGGTGCCAGAGATAGTAGAGGAGAAACATGGGATGTTGTCCTCGGGCAGCTCACAGAGGAGTGGAGGGAGAAGCCACCCTATTACACGGGACGGGATGAGAGTACTCCATGTGTGCAGACCGCTGATGTGCTCAGGTTTGCTTCCCATACCATCGCCGCCTTGCAGCACTGGGGTAATTGGTACATATCCCAGCCAAAATACTATTTGCATGTTCTCCCTGTGCTTGCGTGGGTTTCCTCACAAACTCCAAAGACATGCTGGTAGGATAATTGGCACCTGTCAGCCCTAGTATGCATATGAGATAGTTATAAACTCATTTAGGGCAGGGACTGATGAGAATGAATAGAATGTAAAGCGCAGCAAACATTTTCAGCGCTATATAAATACCTATAATAGATTAACAAATAGCTCAGATATGTAGTGCTTTTTCAACACATGTGCAAAAGACAGCACCATAGTGATTTGCAGTCTCTGCAAACAGCATATCATGCGTGATAAATCTATTGGTCATTTGTGTACCATATGCATGTTACTGCTTGCCACAGAGGTCTGTGGGAGCAGCATACGAATGCTGCCATTTGACAGCAAAAGGTTGTCATTCCTCCTTCCTACTACTCCCTTTCCACCTTTTTCCCCACTACAGAAGATTCTCCATTTCCAGCAAGCAATAGAGATGGAAGTGTTAAGGTGCCCATACACCTGACGATTATCGTACGATAATCGCGGGTGATCCCGCGATTGTACGATAATCGTAAGATTGATGGGCAGCGTGCGACCGCATTTACTGCAAGGTTGTACGATTTTCATATAACGGGCACGCTAGAGAACATGCCGAAAACCGTACGATTTTTGGCGGATTGGTAGCGCGATCGCAAGGCGAAAGCTGCACGATCCAAGGGGCGCAAGCGCAAACTGCCCGCTCACCATTGCAATCATCTGCATGCCCTTCCCTCAGCCTCTTCCAGTTAGTCATTGCCTGAACCCCCAGTCCCCCCAAAGCAAACAAAAGGCTATGTAACTGCTCAGGCAAAACACTGCCAAACTGTTTTTTAGCTGGTATGCCATACTTGGGTAGAGATTCGGTCACCATTGCAGGGGTAGGCCCAGAGTTAGATAATCTCATGCCAGGAAAGGCACCAACCTGCTGCCCTTTGGCAGGGAAAGTTCACACATGTGCCCTGCCTGGCACACATCCTCAGCCTGGGATAACAGTGATTCTTAGTTAGGTACCCTGGCAGGCATGATCTTCTGAGGCAGACCAGGTGGTAATACCTAGCCATTGCTCAGCTGTTTGAAATTCAGCAGCAACTGCACCTGCCTGCAAACCACCTGACATGATAAACACAGACACTGGAATTCCACCTTGGTCATGATGCAGTGACTGCACTTTTGTAGCGAGCTGTTAATAAGTAATTGTGTGAGTATGGCACAAGAACAGGCTTAAGGGACCTGATGTTTTTTTCACCACATCATAGTAATCTATGTCCCACCACACTTCAGACCGAAATCCCAATGTAATAAGATGTGTGCTAGTGCCTCCTGGAGCATACACTATGTGGTGTAATAGACTGGGCACTGGAGGCACAGCAGCGGGATGAAAATGGAGACTCAGTGCCCTTTGGGAGGTGTACATGGGTGAGGGGGAAAATAGATGAGGATAACATTATCCTCAGTGACCTAGGTTCCTCTGCCTCCTTAAATTTTTGGTGTATGAGCTTATTCATGCTTCAATGCTTACGAAAGGACCCCAGGATTCGGTCCAACAAGGATAGGGACATTGAGTGGTTGACCACACTTTTGGATCTACATTGCATATAAAAATGGCAGAAATGGCTGAGCACAGCCTGCCATCACAGATAGAGGAAAAAGTAAAACACCTATAGGAGGTGCTGTGGAGGAACCTCTTAATGTAATTTCTAGAGACTGGCAGTATTCCCATTCACAAACAATGTAGCTTGGATCCTCCTGCAAAAGAAGTGCAAATTATGGATGGGATGCCATACATTTTGCACTTGACAACTCTATGGGGTCTATTCACGAAGCTGCCGAGGGCAGCCGAGTGAATGACCGATCTGAAGTGAAGTGAGCTGAACACTGTTCGGCTATTCACTTCAGGCTGGTACGGCTATTTTCAGCCGTACATCGGCTTGCTTCGTGTGGCTTATTAACCGATGGACTCCCGTAACTGAAGCTAGCCAAAGGATCGGCTTAAGCTACGGCTAGATCCTTCGGCAGCTTTGTGAATAGACCCCTATGTAGATAATGGTCTTCAGCTACAATCCTGATGAAGATGCTGACATTTTGGCCAAAGCTAAACAAATGCTAGCAGAGTCTAATTTGCAGCTCTAAACATTTGCCTCTAACAAAAAATAAGTAATAGAAGTCTTCTCACAAGAAAACCATTCTAGAGATTTGATTATGGTGGGAATTCATTTCCCCTTCAGAAGTGTTTCCGTCTTAATTGGAATTTTGCAAATGGAAGCCACTTGACCATATTATATCTTGATAACAATTATTTATTGTCTTTCAAGAGAAATATAGTTTTCAGTGTGGAAGCTGCTGAAGCTACATTGAACCCTGTAGTAAGGAGGAGTTTTCACAAGCTAAAACCATATTAATTTCTCCTGTCCGGCAGAAAAATTTCAAACAAGGGTCTGAATGTATTAAAAGGCAAAATACTTTTTCCAAACTGAGCTGCCTTATAAATTCACCACAGTAGTGGATAAGGATAGATTGTTGAGAGTTGGAGGTCATTTATACTCTACAAATCTGACAGAAGAAGAGAAGCAGCCTATTATCATCCCTAGCAATCATCATGTAACATATCTGCTTGTTAGATATCATAACAAGCTAGTTGCACATCAAGGACGTCATATAACAGAAGGGACAATCAGAGCAGCAGGAATTTGGATTATTGAAGGCAAAATGTCTTATCTTTGCTGTCATTCACAAATGTGTCATCTGTCACAAACTCTGAGCAAAATTAGAAAGTCAGAAGATGTCATACTTACCAGCGGACAGGATTAGTTCCAAGCTACCATTCACAAGTGTTGGAATCAACATTTTTGGCCTATGGTCTTTGAATGCCAAAAAGAAGAGAAAATGGGGCTTTCAGGTGAAATACAGTTGATTCATAAATATAGTAAAATGTAGTTTGTATTAATTTATAATTTTAATATACATAGCCATAACCTCCCTGGAACCCATACAGAAAACATGACTATAAATTCATATATTATTATATTTTTAGCAATACTCTTATTATATTCATGTCTTAATAAATAATTGTACATAATTGCTCTATAAATCAAAAATTCAGCCATGATTCTGTGCTTGCTCCAATCTTCAACGCGTTTTGCCGAGGCTTCGTCAGGACATTTTTTGGAGGTTTACCTATAGTATTTGTATGGATATGAGAATGAATTTACAAATGTCTACACAATAATCGATATACAAAACTGATTGATATCAACTGACCATACATAATCAAAATACAATAAATACCATCTTAATGACTCTCTTGCCGGTGAGTGGATATCCATCTGCAGGGAGTCTCCCTACCCAACCAGGGAACAAAAACATCAGGGGAGGCAAAGGGAAGGCATGGGAGCCAGATATCTGTCCTATTCGTACCTATAAAATTAAATGATATATTCCAGATCTTTATTCCAAAAATGTATATACCAAACCATGGCAAATTACATCTACAATCCAAGGATGATAACCTTGAACAAATAAACTACTATATCCATACCACGGTAAAAGGACTGCCACCTCCAGATGACACAAATGGGGTGGCGCTCGAGTGCAGACCGTCCCCATATGATGTGAAGAGGGGAATGGCCTGACATATCCACACCTGGGTGGGAGATAATCACTCATTATTTTCTCTATAATACATATGATTGTCCACATAAGATGGACCTGACACTACTTTGCACTAAATTAAGCACACACATTGAATTTACACGATTGTTATTTATTGTGTTTTCTCAAGGAGGTGTGCCCAATTGACGTTTGGGTAGAATTATGTTATTAATTTTTGATAATTTTGAATATACTTATATATAGTTAGTATGAGGTTTTTATGTTGCCAAGAATCTGGTTGGTGTTTGCTGTGATCCATGTGCGGGGTTGGTGTCTCTCTCCCACCCAGGTGTGGATATGTCGGGCCATTCCCCTCTTCACATCATATGGGGACGGTCTGCACTCGAGCACCGCCCCATTTGTGTCATCTGGAGGTGGCGGTGCTTTTACCGATGGCCCTGAATGCTGTGTCGTCCCCTCACTTTGGCGGGGGGAGGTGAAGGTTTCTGCTGGTGTGCGGGAGGGGACGGCGCCCTAGTACTTTGGCGCCGTCCCACTGGGCAGACCAGCTGGGTAAGGAGGGGCCATTTTGATCAGTGGAAATCCCAATCTCGGACACGCTCATATAAGGGCGCATGTGCGGAATTTGGCTTGTCCTATCTGCCCACATCAGACGCAGACAGTTGGACGGCGTGTGGGATTTCAACGGGAACTTAGTGGGGGGTGAAGGGATGGTCGGACACTCTGACTACAGGAGATCGGCTCTGGCAGTATGAGGAGTCTTACAAGTAGAAGGTACATAACATAATGACAATATAGGTCTCATCCAACTTTGTTTATATAGTTGATTTTTTTGAAGAAGATCAAACACTTAATATCTATGGGGGGTATAAACTATTCCTTTTTCATTTAGACATATGGATACAATTTGAATAATTCAATAGAAGTTTTGGACCAAGGAGATGGTAGTTATAGACATAAAAAGTGAATATCTTACTAAATGTATTGATTCATCAATTCTATGGGATTTAGTTATAACCGTGGTATGGATATAGTAGTTTGTTTGTTCAAGGTTATCATCCTTGGATTGTAGATGTCATTTGACATGGTTTGGTATATAAATTGTTGGAATAGAGATCTGGAATATATAATTTAATTTTATAGGTACGAATAGGACAGATATCTGGCTCCCTTGCCTTCCCTTTGCCTCCCCTGGTGTTTTTGTTCCCCGGTTGGGTAGGGAGACTCCCTGCAGATGGATATTCACTCACCGGCAAGAGAGTCATTAAGATGGTATTTATTGTATTTTGATTATGTATGGTCAGTTGATATCAATGAGTTTTGTATATCGATTATTGTGTAGACATTTGTAAATTCATTCTCATATCCATACAAATACTTTAGGTAAACCTCCAAAAAAATGTCCTGACGAAGCCTTGGCAAAACGCGTTGAAGATTGGAGCAAGCACAGAATCATGGCTGAATTTTTGATTTATAGAGCAATTATGTACAATTATTTATTAAGACATGAATATAATAAGAGTATTGATAAAAATATAATAATGTATTAATTTATAATCATGTTTTCTGTACGGGTTCCAGGGAGGTTATTTATGTTACATACATCTATATGGTCTGTGAATACTTGTTGCAGGATAGGCGGTAGCTTGATAGCAAATGTTGGGTACTTCTTTTTACATGCATGTTTACCAGAGCTGTACACATTCAGTTAATAAAATCTATCTATCTATCTATCTATCTATTAAAATAAATCTATAGTTTCATCAATGAACCAAAAAGATTCTTCTCAATCTGTGGTGGTCCAGCAAAGGTGCTTCAGTCCGAAAGAGGGAGAAGATTTAAAGGTCCTTGCAAGGAACTGCACATCAGGATGACTGCAGCAAGGTAACAATCTACTAGCTGGAGAAAGAAAGTGTATGGATCTTTAATCCCCCCCCCCCACACATTTACTACACATGTATGGCACTTGGGGGAAACTGATAGATGTTGCTAAACATGATTTGGATGCTATATTGCTCCTAGCAAAACCTGCTTAACTGACTTATGAAACTTTGAGTAGGCTCATGTCTAAGGTCATGGCAATCATGAATGCAAGGTCTTTAGTACCAGTATCAGCAGACCCAAACATGCCCCTAGTTCTTACACCATCCATGCTCTTAACACAAAAGTTTAATTCTTTATTAGCTTGCTCTTGAAGCTTTAATAATTAACAGATTTATGTAAAGCAGTGGAAGCAAGTGCAGTGTCTGGCTGACACATTTTGGAAGAGACGAAGAAGAGAATATACTTTATGAAATTACAAAAAGTACACACAATATGGGCCAAACGTTAAAGTAGGAGATGTTGTGCTGCTGCAAGACAGCAAAGTGAACAGGAATAAATGGCCAGTGGTACTCATTGTCAACATATTGATTGGCAAAAATGAGAAATCAGAAAAATGGAAGTTGTGAATTGGGATGATTTTTCAGTTTATAACAAAAATTTAATCCCAGTTTTGCCTGTTCAGCATTTGGCAAATGGGGGAAACTAAATGGAGTGTTCTCACACCTGCCCTCCCAATCTGACCCTCACACTAGGGGAAAGTGGAACATTTTACCAGCTACTGGTAAATGTGACAGCTGCCACTTCTTACTGGTTGCTGAGAAGCCAGCAGCTGCTGTTGCCTTAGCAACCCATGACACATCCCTAATGGCTTATTCAGACAACTTGTCCTTTAAGCATTATTTGAAAAGCTGCAAAATGTAATTTTAAAATATTTTTTTACATTGGCATATACCACCAGGGCAGTGCCCAGCTCCTCATGCCCTTTGTTTGATTTGAGGGGTCCGCATGCTGTTTTTGCAGAAAAACGACAAGCTGCAGGGAAATTCTATTCACTGGCAGGCAATTTATAAGTATTTTTCTTCTTTGTAAATGTCACTTTTGCTTGTATACAACCTACAGATGTGTCACTTCAAAGGCAGGTTTAGGGCACCCCCAAGCATGTTATTTGTTAATGTTAATGTTTTAGATTGTAAGCCCTCAGGGGCAGGGCCCTTCTTACCATCCAGTCTTGAATTGTATTGTGATCGTAATGTCTTCCTTATATTGTAAAGCGCTGTGCAAACTGTTGGCACTATATAAATCCTGTATAATAATAATAATTTAAAGAAACTGTGCATATTTAATGCTGCCCTTTAAGCAATATTCAAATAGTTGCTCCCTGTAAAACTGTATTTGTAACTTTTTTTTTGCATTGGTACAAGTCCCTCCAGGGCAGAACCTCGCTCACCATGCCCATTGTTTGATAATCCCTTGCCTAGTAGCCTTAAAAGTGGCCAGAATTTGTTTTAAAGGAGAACTATGGGGTTAAGTCTTTTCCCCATAGTTCTCCTTAGGGTAACGGGAGGACACAAATTAGCGTCCTTCCGTCACCCTAGGCTCAGTATACTGCGAGCTGTAGCTCGCGGTGTACTGAGACGCCGCAGTATACCGCGAGCAGCTGACGTACTGAGACGCTGAAGCGGATCCTGACAATTGTGCTGACAAAACGCGAGTACTGAGACGCTGAAGCGGATCCTGACAATTCTGCCGGGATCCGCCCGGCTGCGCGACTGACAGCTGGCTCTGCCTATCTAGAGGCAGAGCCAGCTGTACCCGCCCCTTCCCCCGTCCATTCCGCCAGTCAACGCTGCAGGATCGGACAGTAGAGGGGGGGAATCCCTGCAGGGAGCCATGAGTGACATTCACGGCTCTCTGCACGGATAGGAGGCGGATCGGAGGGGGGAATCCAGCCCCTCCTCTGTCACGGCAGAGAGCCATGTCAGGAACGAGAGGTGAGCGAACGCTGGTATGTGTTCGCTCACCTCCCGATCTACTGAGTCGACCTGTGACAGTCTCATTGTCACAGGTCGGCTAGAACTATGAGGTGAGTGAAAAGCACTCACCTCATAGTTCTCCTTTAACTATTTGGCTCCTCTTGACTTCAGTGTGTTTCAAGTAAACAATCGGAATTTCGTTGATTGTTTCTGTAAACCGAACCCAGCTACATTTGGTTCATCCCTAGTTGTGAATAAAGAACTGCTAAAGTCTTTCTGAGACCAGTTTCCACCATTGTCATTTTACTTTCACAAAAATGCTTATAGCCAGCAAATCGTATTTAAGCTCAGTCTTGTTATAGTGACAAAATGGTATCTTGCCACACAGAGAGTGTTCTGCCATACATGAACACGGACATTTACACTGTATTGTTGATACTAAGGGGTCCATTCACTGAGCTGCCGTAGGCAGCCGAGTGAATGACCGACCTAAAGCGAAGTGAGCCGAATGCTGTTCAGCTATTCACTTCAGGCTGGTACGGCTGATTTCAGCCGTATATCGGCTGAAATCAGCCGTACATCGGGTGGCTTTGCGTGGCTTCGGGTCGGCCAAACCTCCGACAGGCTACTCGCTGCTGTTCGGTCTATTCTTATAGATGCCGAACAGCAGTGAGTGAATTGGCGAGTGCCGCTGAGCGGCATTCGGCTCAGCTGTTCTGCTTGGTACCTCTGTGGTACCGAGCAGAATAGAAAAACAGTTAAAAAAGTCGAAAAATAAAAATAGAAAACGATTCTGGGGAGCTAGCAATGACAGTTAACTCCGCCCAACAGTTTTCTATTGGCCGGCGGTTCTGCTGTCGTCAAAAAAAAGAAAAAAAAATGTTTGGCCATAGGAATGCATTGCTATTTCAATTTGCAATAGGCAATAGCAAACGAGCATTGCACCCGCCCTCTGCTGCGGTCAATCAGTAGTGGGGACCTGATGGAGAACTGCAGCAGAGGGCGGGTGCAATGCTCGTTTGCTATTGCCTATTGCAAATTGAAATAGCAATGCATTCCTATGGCCAAACATTTTTTTTTTTCTATTCTGACATGGCTCCGTGTCAGGATAAAACAAAAAAGAAAAAGCAGTGTTTCTCTCCTGGGCGGCCGGGAGACTCCCGGAGCACCATGGAGAGTTAGGCTGTTTGGAGATCAGTGTCCCTGGTTAGCTGGTAACCAGGGACGCTGATCTCTCTGCAAGTGGCCGGAGCCAGCCGTAAGATCACGGCTGGCTCCGCCCAGCTGTCAGAAGCAGGCTGTCGGCCGGCCAATGGCCGGCCGCTCGGCCAGCTTCGGCTTTCAGCGTGGCTCAGCCGAGCTGAGACATATGCCTTCGGCTCGATTGAGCTGCTCGGCCAAGTTCGGGAGCTGTACGGGCTATAGTGAATAGCCCGTACAGCAGCCCTACGGTTCTACTGAACCAAAGGGGTCCTGGGGCCGAAGCTAGCCGATGGATCGGCCGAAGCTACGGCTAGATCCTTCGGCTGCTTCATGAATAGACCCCTAAGTTAAGTTCTGCTGTCTACTCATCGTCAGTAGCAGAGTTTAGTTCAGCAGGAAATACATAAAAGACTTCAAGACATTGAAACCGTAGTAAGATGAACCTGTCTTCATCTTCCATGTGTTTAGTGTTCCTTTTCCTAACCCTCAAGCGTAGGACATTACTTGTCTGTAACTGACTTTACTCATTGTATTTAACTTGTATTTATACTCAAGTTTGTATATTGCAGTTTCACAACATAAACTAATTTAGTAAATCCAGCTATAAGAAAATCTTGTTTCTTCTTTATTGTAGAGTCCAAGTTGTTTAGTCAGCTGCCCAGTTTTGCACAGCGTTATTGGCAGGAAGGGCAGTATTCCTTTATCATACAGGGGTTGCAAGCATACACTTTTCCATCTGTCTGCAGAGTCACTTAAAGCCAAAAGAGAGCAATGGTGTCATATATATATACTTACATTAGCCCTCCGTAACAAAGTTTCATTAAAACCTTCACCCGAACTGCTTACTTATCTCAGATGCACAGCCACAGCCTCCTCTGAATATTTACAGCCTTTCCAGTTGAAATCTACTTCAGTGTCGGCTAAAACTGGCCTTACACAAGTAGATTACTTTAACACGAAAGATCTTTCTTTACCACCCAAAAATGCCGTCAGACACTTGAAAAATGGCGATCAAAATTTTGTTTGATTTTAAAGTTATCAAAATTGCATTAGAACCTACACTCAACACCTCCTATGGGAAGTCTTCCATCTCATACAAACAACTCAGTAAAATTAGGAGATTTGTCCATAGCATATGACTAGTTGACATGTGGCAATTACTACACCCATGTGATTGTGATTATTCTCATTATTCACCTGTTTATGATTTGTAGACCACCACTATCTAGAATTTTTATGAAAGGTTAGTATAGAATGGGCCACCTACTCTGACCATTTCCCTGTAACTGTCACCATCCACATACCAACACTTCTCACTTGTTCTTACGCATGGAAGCTAAATGAATCCCTACATATTAAATTGATGTAGCTGCCCTAACCTCTGACCGTTAATCATATTTTTACATCAATGACACAGCAGATACATCTCCAACACTTATTTGGGAAACACACACATTTATTATGATAGGCAAACTAACTGAACTGGGGGCTAGAAAAAAGAAGGCATGTATGCAGCAAATAGAACAATTTGTTAACCTGAAATTAACAAACATTTGGAGCAACTTACCTTAAAGAGAGACAAATTCAAAACCCTGCATTTTATATAACCTCCAAAAAATGTACAAATGCATTAATAAACCATCCAGCTGGGGCTTTTAGGCATAAACAATTGTCAACTTACAATAAATCCCAAAGATAAAAATCTCTATCAGAGACTTTGGTACATACTACCTCTGCTATAGATTGCACCTTTTAAGACTTTTACCAAAATCTATACATCAACATCATGAGATGCCCATGCATTCAGATTATCAAAAAGCTGTTATCCTTCACTATTTACAAGTCAACCTGCTTACATTACCAGCCAACTTTATTTGAGCCTTAAAATCTGATATCACTGAGAATTTCATAAAGCACTTGTGAGCATGGCCTCCAAAAAAGCCCCCAGACCAGAAGGCCTTACATTGACATATTATAAAATGTGTATAGAACAACTCATCCCTCATCTGACCTCTTATGTGAATTTGATTACATCTGGTGTGAACATTCATCTGGAAACCTCACTGTGATTCCAAAAACCAGGGAAAAACCGGACTGTATGTACGAGTTGCAGGCCAATTTCCCTATTAAATAAAGACATAGAACTTTGTGCTAAGGTCCTTGCTACAAGACTATTGCCTCTCCTCCTACAATGGATATCTCCTGATCAGACTGGGTTTATTTGTGGCAGATAGGCAAGAGGCAACTCTTTACAAAACCTTCTCTATTAAAGCCCATGCCCATCACCAATCCCAGTCCACCCTCCTTTTATTTAAAGATGTGGTAAAAGCATTCAATGGGGTGGATTGTGATTACTTAATGACCACTTTACACCAGTTCAACTTGGGCCCAAACATGTACCATCGGATAGCAGCTAAAGGGATAGATAAAGCTAAATTAAGTGGAAATTATAAATTGATAAGCATGTCTAACTAGTTATAACTTAGGACTGAATATGCACATTCTTGCATAAGGCCAGGTTTGACTGGCTCTCTGTAGGATATACATCCTAAATTAATAACTAACTCTGAACTGGTTGATTGTGGTTTGAAAGTGCAAAATTGGGACATTAAGCGGGCTATTAACTTTTCCATGTCTTGTAAACCTCTCTGCTCCTTTCTACTCTGTGCAGTGACCATTCAGTGGGGGTTATGCTTTTGGGCAGAACCCCACATATAAAGCATATGTGCATATTGAAAACAATAGGCTAGCTTTGGGCAGTGAAATGGCAGCAGGTTGTGGTAGTTGCAGCACAGAGCCATAGCT
This sequence comes from Nanorana parkeri, assembly GCF_000935625.1. Classification (NCBI taxonomy): domain Eukaryota; kingdom Metazoa; phylum Chordata; class Amphibia; order Anura; family Dicroglossidae; genus Nanorana; species Nanorana parkeri. The sequence continues at coordinate 302,680 of NW_017307990.1, forward strand.
AGCTCCTTTTGCACCTGAGGCAAGAACAGAAAATTGTGCCACCCACCCCCACAGGCGTGTGATGTCAACACCCCCGCCTCAAGTATGGCGGCACGCATGCGCAGAATGCGCCTGTGAATGAATCCGAAATAGCATAAAAATTTGTTTTGTTTGACAAAACGAATGAAAACTTTTTATGTTTACGTTCATTTAGTCTAAAACTAATTGTTAGCCTTCACACAGTTCTAATAATATTTGTGTGTGGGGGGGATGTTGTGTGTTTTTTACTTATTTTTTTATTATTTGTTTTATTTTATTTGTTTTTACTGTTGGGGGAGCTTTGGTACAATACCAAGGGCCTAAGCAGACCCCTGACATTTCACTTTTGAAATAGAAAAAGAAATTGTGGACACAAAGTCCTAAATCTCATTTTCTGCAGGTTCTGTTCTAAATGAATGGAAAGCACTCAGTACAGAGGCTTCACATTCATTCTGAAACTGGCGATAGTAAAATATTTATTATCATCCAGTTATGATTGGGTAGAAGCCTCTATAGTGAGTGCAACTACCTATTCAGAAATTCATGAATGAACAGGAAGTGATGTAAAGCACTTCCTGTTCATTCATAACTGGGGACACATAGTACTATGTGCCCCCAGTTGTGAACAAACATTGGGGTGATCAGCTGATCACTCCAGTGTTTGTGCTGCAGACAGAGTATCGGTAAATATCATAGATATTTACAGATCCTACTACTCTCCATATTGAGCCGCCCAGCCACACACAGGAGAAATGAAGTGCTGAAGCAAGTGGGGGGCAGAGGAGGGAGCACTGTATTCAGGATGGCCGAGCGGTGAGGAGATAGAGAGCCTCCGACTGTCAGATTCTGGCCGAACAGATCATGCTCTCCTCACCACTCGGCCATCCTGGATGACAGCTGCCTCATCTGCCCCCCTCCCCACCGGCTGCAGCACTCATTTTCTCCTCAGATCCTTGCTGCCTCTGTCCATACAGGTGGGGAGAGCAGCGGAGATTTGAGGAGAAGCTGCACGCTGTGCCACCCCTCTACTCCTTACTGGCCCAAGGCCACCCCTCTACTCCCTGTTGCCATGGCTCCCTTTGCTCACACACCCCAAAGGCTGGCCCTGGCTGTGCCCCCTCACAGCTGCACCCGAGGCGAGTATCACACTCACCTTACCTTTCCTAGGGCCCATTTGTAGCATCTATATATAAAAAATAAAGTGACAAAACAAATACATTTCTGTGATATTCCATTGGCAAACCATTTTGTGTTATAATTTTTTCTAGTAAAAACTTTCTACGTGTGTCTTGAGCTTGAGAGGTTGAAAGGTAGTCAACTAAGTGCATTTAAATTTTTAATCCTAAGAAAAGTTCATAGTTGGGAAATGAGTCATTTGCAGCAGATTCCTTTGTCATTACATGCATTAGGGGAAAAGATCAGAACAAAAAGAATGCAGAAATTCTACATATGAGAAAAGATGTGCCATAGAATTTAAAAGTAAGCTCCGAGGCCTCTAATTTTCTACAATGTTTTTATGTTATATAGAAAGTGCCCCTCTCATATCAAATGATTTAACCAATAAAGGTCAATGAGGGGAATTTATCAAAACTGGAGCAGACAAAATCTGGAGCAGTTGCCCAGGGCAACCAATCAGCTTCTCTGTTAAGTTTGTTCAGTAGAGGTTTAAAAATGAAAGGGAGAAGCTGATTGGTTGCCATGTACATCTGCTCCAGTTTTTGTCTCCTCCAGTATTGATAAATTCCCCTCATATAGTGTTAATGTAAATGCTTTATCACATTATTCCATTTCCCTATGCTGTTGGGTGGATATTTGGGTGGAGTTTTTTGTATAGACATAATGGGGGGAATTTATCAAAACTGGAGCAGAGAAAAACTGGAGCAGATGTGCATGGCAACCAATCAGCTTCTCTCTTCAGTTAAAATTTGAAAATGAAAGAGAAAAGCTGATGATGATTGGTTGCCATGCACAGCTGCTCCAGATTTTGTCTGCTCCAGTTTTGATAAATTCCCTTCTATGTGTTTATTTTTTAGCAGCATCTACAACATTATTCTACACCAGCGGTAGGCAATCCCATCATCCCTCTGCCTCTGGGAGTCTGTGTCTGTGACTGTCAGTTTTGCAGTTTCTCATGGTCCTGGAGCTTGTGGTTCCACAACAGCTGGAGTGCCAAGGTTGCCTACTCCTGCTGTACACTATCCTTGGAAAATAAATCTGGAACTTGTAAAAAAGAGTTAGCATTACAGTCATTGCAGTCAGCTGAAGATGATACATTGCTGTTCAAATCTGTTTAATATTAAAAAGGGCACAGAGTAATTCATGCTTTCATTGCTCTGACTGCACTACTCTCATAATATGTTAAATCTAATTTCTTACTATTGGTTAAAGTGCTTAATGTATATGAAAAACTTTATATATAATGATGCTGTTACAGAAGCAGACACAGGTATATGATTTCACAGTGGAGTAGATATTTACCCAATAAGTTTATACTGTGACAGCAGGCGGATAAAAACATCTGGTTGTATCCAAGATGGGAAGTACGTATATCCCAGATTCAGGCAGTTTGCTGAATATGCTGAGAGCGGTGTTTGTTTGGGCTGGCTAATTAAACAACAAGCCCAGTTTAAGCAGGTCGCATGGTTTCTGTGCATGTCAGACTGGGGAGCTCCAAAGTATTTATTTGCACAGACTTAGGTGCCTGGGCAGCAGTAGGTTTTTCCAAGTCTGTTAGCCAGGGACCCTGTATTGTTAGTAAGTCACTAAGTGACTATATTTTATTTTCTTGCTTCCTTTTTGCTTTTCTGTTTTGCTTCTGTGTATATAGTGTTTATAAATAAATTGAACATTGTTTAACCAAAAACGTTTGTTTGCTATGTCTAGGAAAATCACACACACTAAGTGAATCACTTTCATACATATATGTAAGGGATTCAGCGTTATATATAATACCAGTAGTAATAATATTACATATTATTACTACTGGTATTTTATATAGTGCTGGAAATTTTACGCAGTGCTTTACAAAGTTACACATTCACATCAGTCCCTGCCCTTACGGAGCTTACAATCTAAGGCCCCTATCTCGCATGCATACATAGAGGGTCAACTTAGAGAGGAGCCAATTAACCTTCCAGCATGTCTTTGGAGTGTGGAAACCCAAAGAAGCACAGGAAGAACATGCATGATCCCCCTGTCCTCATCAACATGGAGACAAGGTGCCTTGCCAGGGGGTACCTTCCCACATGTTAAGGGCATGTGGCCTGGTACAGCTCAGGAGGCTCATTGCTCCCCCTTTCCTGACCAGCCAGGCTGCATGCTCAAATAAGGGTGTCATATGGATTGGGGGGGACTCCATGCATTTTGTTTTGTTTTTTTGTGGGATCCTCCCTTACAATACATACAAGACACTCATCTAGGATAAGGAATTAGAATAAGGAATTCTGCATGCTTTGTTTACTAACAATATGAAGGGGACAGGAAATGTAATTTAGCAGATGTTTTTCTTTGTAATGTCACTTTTGCTTTAGTACATTGTACAGGTGTGCTACTTTACAGTCAGGTTAAAGGGATCCCCCACAAATGCTATTAAAAGGAATTGTGCTTTTTTTTTTTTTTTTTTTACCATGTTGGCCCGGCCACGATCTAGGGAGACCGAAGTCTTGGGCGTGAAGAAGTGTCGCAGGGAAGCATCAGCCCGCGATTTTTTGGTGCCTCCGGTCTTGCGACGTTGGGACATCTCGGGATCGGACAAACAAGTTGCTATAAGTCTCGGTTAGAAGAGGTATGGTACACTGGTGCCGCGGAGCTCACCGATCAAGCACCTCACGCTGCCATGTCCAGGACACGCCCCCCCGGAATTGTGCCTTTTTAATGTTGCCCTTTAAGCCTCTTTAAAAGAGTTGCACCCCACAGATTTTTTTTTGCATTAGAACATGTCCCCTAGGGCAGTGCTCAGTTCCTAATGCCCTTTGATTAATCCCTTGCCTATTAGCTTTGACTTAATTGTTCTTGAAAGTAGCATGCAGCACATATTTCACTTTTTTTAAAAGTAACTATAGTTTATAGTTTACATCTGCATATATCCTGTTGTAAACAACACTGGGTGAGATAGACATGGTACATAACCTCTAACCAAATAAGCCACAGGTCACATTTACATGCTTACAATCCAGCTAAACATTTGAGCCTTCAGCTACCCCTGGTGTAATCAAAGAATGCAAGTTATTATTTATCTCACGTTCTACTCCTTCATAGCTACCCACCCACTGGTGCTGGCATGACCTATCTGACACAAACATTAATTTTAACTCTGTACTTCTATTGCATCAATTAATAAAACCTGACTACATTTCCAGCAAATGAACGTGTACTGATAAATGAGGCACCTATCGTAATTGCTCTGTAAATTAAGAGCTTGCAGCACTGACAATAGAAGAGAGTGGAGTAGTTTTAATATTTAAAAACTCATTAAATGTGTGTATATATTCAATAATTAAAGTCAAACTATCCATTTAAGAAGCTAATTTAAACACTTTGCCTGTTCAGATTCTAATACAAGTGACATGTAGTACATTTTTGGAACTTGAAATTATACTGTAGATGGTGGAGTAAGGTTCTTATCAAGGGGTGATATTTACTTAGGAGTAAATAGATTCTATGGGAGGAGGCAGCCCTACACTGTCATACGCACAACAGAACTGCACAACAGGCTGTTACACGCAGCACCTGTCCCTCCCAAGAATGGCCCGATACAGGCGTGCATGCAGCACGGACATGTACACCCCGAGTTAGCGCAGTGTGAATGAGGCCTTACCCGCATGCATACTAAAGTATACTTGCAACATTGTTGTCTGCTGCCAGTGTTTACTGGATGTGTTCTCCACTTTATGCTACATTATTAGTATTCCAGGTAAAGCCTCGTTAAAGAACTCAACTTCTGCTCAAACCCTGATTGACCATAATCCACATGCTCCTGCTCTGTCTTTATAGGAAGACAAAATAGCAACTGCATTTGGTATTAGAAAAGGTAAAAATTACACAAAATGTCAACTGAAACTAGTGCAAGAAGACTGCACTCTTTCCTGGAAGGAAAATGTACAGGGTGCCTTATATGCTACAGAAACACAGGTAAAAACATGAAGAGATGGGGACAAATAGTAGAGTCATAACTGACTGCAGATGGTGAAATGAACAGGGGATCAGAAAATAGCACAATCTGTCACTTTAGAAAATAAAAAGCTGCTGAGAAGCATAAAGTGCAGACTGGACATGTAAACCCTCAAAAAGTTTGTATATATTCAGATTTTTATTTTTTTCATTATTTGGATTTCGGATCCGTCCATATTTTTGCTTTGGAAAGATCCACAACAGAAGTCACATGACTGTGCCTGTAATGCCACCCCCCAATATCTCCCAAAACATCCGATTGGCCAGAGAACAGTCACATGTCGGGTTTAGTTTCATTTTGAACAGATCTGAACTCTCATTAAATGAACATTTGGATTCATTGCAATGTACAAATTTGATGAATTTTGTATGAATATCCATTGGGAACGAAACAAGATTTACATGTCTAGTACAGGCACCTGCCCATATTTACAGAAGCTTTGAGTACTTCCTGCCACCCTAATATCCAGACCGTTCGGACAATCAATGATTCGGCAGCATTTGTTTTACTTTTCCAGGCATATATAAAAGGCACAAATAAAAATACAGCTCTGTAATCAATAAAAATGTAATTCTTTATCATTCATTAAGGGGCACAATATTAGGCATTCAGAGACAATTGGGTTATACTGCCTCCTACAGGGGGATTTATACACTGGCAAACAAATAACCCCTCACACTTCGAGCATGCTTCAGTTTTTTGCTAGTGTTGTAGGATGATGGGCATTTTATTTTCTCTATAGAGAAAAGTTGACCTATTTTTCTACTTATTTGGTTGTCTCTCAACATCTTTTTTGCTTCAGCACGTAATCAATGCGCTATGATCTGGGCTTTTTGTGCACCCATCCAGATAGGTGTTTTCTGGCCATACCTGAACCCTGCTGAACAGAAGATTGTGGGGCTGCCTGGAATGTCACCTTGAGGCACTGGGCTGTGATTGTGGTACTTTCCAGAACTTGGAGTACTGTTAGTCACAGAGTGCTTTCCAGGTCCAGAGCCTTTGCACAGCCTCTGGTGTGACCCAGTCAGTAAAGAGTTACCCTGGTAGGAAGCCAATGGATGGGGCGAAGATTCCCTGTTACTTTGGGTACTGTGCACTGCATTGTGGTGCTTTCTAGTGATGGGCCGAACAGGCCCGAGTTCGGTTCGATTTCGATCTTTAGAACACCCAAAAAGTTTGAATTCTAACTCAATGCAAGTCAATGGGGGTAGAACTTTCAAAAACAATTGTCCCCTTTAAGAGGGCTTATATGCAAGTAATTGGCCATAAAAAAGGCATGGGGGTCCGGGTAATGCACTAGCGGACAGGAATCAATGAAAAAAAAAAAAGGAGCAGTGGTTTTAACATCACTTAAAGAATAACAATAAAAATGAAAAATTCCTTCAAATATCATGCCTGGCGGGTCCCCTTAGCTTGCCTGTAAAGTGGCAAATCTGTACGAGGTGTAGAACCTGCTGCACAGCAAAACTGACATTTCTAAAGAAAAAAAAATGAAATTTTTGTTTTTTTATTCTTAAAGCTTTCAATTCCCCCTCCCATACAATACCAGACCCTTTCGGTCTGGTAGGAATGTTAGGAGGGACCACATTTTTTTTAAAAAAAGCATAGGGTTCCCCCTAAAAGTCATACCAGACCTTTGATCCAAGCATAGGCCTGGCAGGGCTGGAAAGGGGGGTGACAAGTGAGCGCCCCCCCTCCCTCCCACACCAGGCCACATGCCCTCGGCACTGGGAGGGTGATTTTCCAGGGTCGCCCCTAGAAAAGCACCCTGTCCCCGTGCCGATGGGTACAAGGGCCGCTTCCCCACAAGCCCTGGGGCATTGGTTGTGGGGGTGCGGGCAGGGGGCTTATTCAAATCAGGGTACCCCTTTCAGTAAGGGTTAGATAAAATTGTTATTAAAAAGTCCGGACTTTTGATAAAATCCTTTATTTGAAAAAAAACAAGAGACATGTTTGTGACAAGTCTTTTATTTTAAAAAAAAATTGATCCGCCAACATAATCCATGCTCAATCACGATGTCCAGCGTTGTCCACGAAGACGACGACTCGACGAAATAAAAAATAAATAGAAATAATAATTTAAGAAAAAACGCTGACCACCGTCCCGTCCGCTTACGACGAACTCCCGCGCAGAATGGCATTTTGACGGATGCCAGCAAAACAATTGTGTAGATATTTGCGAGAACTTGCGCTAATGGAGAGCAAATAATATTAAATGAATAATTATAAACCCAGGATCAAAAAATTAAATAATTTCTGGAATTTTTTAGAGTTATTCTAGGAGAGTACGAGAAGCTACTGGACCAAGGCACTCGGTCGCTTTGATGAAGATGTGGTAAAAGGTACAGCGCTAAACGTTCTCCGTTGATGGATATGTGACAGATCAAACGTTTAGAGCATTCATATGAAAACATTGTTAAAAAAGTATATAAATAAAGTGGAAAAAACTGACAGTGTGAAAAAGGATATTTGATCCAAAAATAAAATGTTGAAAAAACAACTATTCAGTGATTTATAAAAAATATCGAATGCAAAACCTGTGTTTAAAATCGTGTAGGAAAGTATACAAAAGTATCTGTCGTGTGTAAATAAACATGTAGCGGTGAAAAAAGTAAACAGCAATCAAATGCAACAATCTACGTGCAGATATTAGTCCAAAAGTAGGTAATTACTAAACATATATATATATATA